>NC_064410.1:62602500-62725000 GCF_023375975.1 Astyanax mexicanus | reverse complement strand
TTTAGTTGTTTAGTGTTAAAGCCTCAACAACTGAAGGACTCGTGATTACAGCAATAAATCTATACTGATATATAAACTGTACACTGACTACTCTAAACTATATCCAAGTTATATTTCTATAGTTCTGTCCAATAAAAAGATAAGATATAATAAAATATATGCAGAAATGTGTGTATATATATATATATATATATATATATATATATATATATATATATATATATATATATATATATATATATATATATATATATTTACACACACATATATATATAAATACCAGTCGAGCTCGGTCTCCTTCAGTACAGCTCTCTGGGTGACGGTCAGCAGATCCTGTTCCAGTTGTCGGACCCGAGCCTGAGCCTCCTCCTTCTGCTCCCTCAGACCCTGCTGCAGCTCCTAACACAGGACACAGCACCCGTCAATCAAACCACACAGCCAATCAGCATGCAGGAAACAGACACGCCTCATTCAGACACTCAGGAACACTGGAAAAACTCACAGTATCAGTCCAAATTGACAAACACAGTGTTTTTCATTATTTTAAAATGTTCCGTATTGTAGATTAATACTAAACTCATTCAAACTATGAAGAAAAACATATGGAATTATTTAATAAACAAAAAAGTGATATTTTAGATTTTCCAAAGTAACTCCTCTTGTTTAGATGATCAGTTTTGAGCATCTCTGCTGGATTTCAGTCAGTTTTATGAGGTAGAGTCTCCTGGAATTCAGGCTTTCAGTTAACAGCTGTGCTGAACTCATCAAGAGTTAATTACTTGAATTTCTTGTCTCTTAATGTAAAGTTTGAGAGCATCAGTTAAAGTAAAGTAGTGAAGAGGTAGAGTTACAGGTATACAGTGAATAGTGAATATTTGAGTAATGTTCGAATGGTCCTCCGGTAATTTTAGTCCCGTCCGGACGCACATCTCCGAGTTTCGTCTCCTCGTGTTTAATAAAATATCTATTTGTCCACTGCCGCACACCGTAATTACACTTTGGGCATGCCACGGTTTCCACGGAGATCCACGTTAAAAAACACAACAGCAAGTGGAAATGGAGGAGCTACTGAACTACCAGTGAGGTGGACTCACTGATCCTGCTGTTTTTCAATTGCAGTCTGGATGCAGGAGTTTTTATCACTTATTTAAAGAAAGAAATGTTCAGACACAAAACCATCAAAATTATTACAATTATGATGGAACTGGCACAAATCAGGAAAGCTGAAGGAACGTTGCACAGGATAATTTCATTAGAGTTACCAGCACTATTATCAATATTATGCTTCTAATTAGAGTTTTGTATAGTAAAATAACTTGAATTATACTACCAGCAAATAATAAAAATACAATACAATTTTCAATGTGGAGCCATTTCAAAAAGGAAAAATAATATAAAAAACAACTGAAATCCATTTAGAATTAGTTAAAAGTGGTTCAGAACACGTAGAGATATTAAGATTATAATTTAAGAGCTCCGTACTGACGAGCCGTAACCTGAGATTAATGTAGAGACGCTCTGATTTCTCCTCTGTTCCAACATGTTCATATTCAACAGCTATTCACTATAAATCACAGCAACATCTGGATCCAACACACACACACACACACACACACACACACACTCTGTGCTGCAGGCGTTTAGTGACTGCTGGTGTTTTATGGCTGATGAAGTTTCAGCATTGCTACACAGGCATATAAAGAGCATATAAAAAGTGTAGCTGTAAAATTAGCAGCCGCAAAATCCTCTTATGCTCCCGTGATAAAGAGTCACCGGCCAAAAAGAGCGGGAAACACATATCACACACACACACACACACACACTTTCTGGCACACGAGAAGGTGTGTGTGTGCTTGGCTGGGAAGTAAAATGCTATTATAGGAGTGTTAATGCTTTATATCAGATATTATTAGCACTAAAACACACACACACACACACAGAGCTGGGGCTAGTCTGTGAACAGCCAGCAGGGTGCGCTGCAGGACCGCGGCGGCAGCGCCGCGTGAGACTCTGCGTGAGGCTCTGCAGTGGATTCTGCAGCACAGGAAGCAGTAAAGCCGGGCCGGGTCTCGCGGTCGAGAGCCAAGACACAAAACAGGAGGATTCAGTAAAAAAAACTGCAGCCTGAGAAACAGATTAATCCTGAGAGAACGGAGAGAACGGAGAGAACGGAGAGAACGGAGGAAAAAGATAAAAACAGAGGAAATTCACCAAGATTTACTGTAATTAACAGCCTCTTAATTACTAAATTACACTATTAACTCATTAAAACACACTAAAACTGAGAGAGAGACAGACAGAAAAACACACAGGGACAGACATCAGTGCTATGGCCAGATAGACAAGTAGACAGACAGACAGATCGGTAGGAAGACAGACAGTGACTCTGAAAAAGAGAGGCAGATAGAAATAAATAAACAGTAAATAGACAGAAAAATAGACAGATAGATTGTGAGAGACAGACAGATAGAGAAATAGAAAGGCAGACAAACAGACAGATTGATAGACAGCCAGGTAGAAATAGGCAGACAGACAGACATTACATTTGGCAGACGCTTTTGTCCAAAGCCAAATGTAATGTCTGTCTGTCTGCCTATTTCTACCTGGCTGTGAGAGAGACAGTTTAAGACACAAAGACAGAGATAAATAAATAGTAAATAGACAGACAGAGAGAGACAGTTTAAGACAGACAGACAGATAAAGATAAATAAATAGCCAATAGACAGACAGGTTGACAGACAGACAAAAAGCCAGACAGAAAGTTTAAGACAAACAGAGATAAATAAATAGTAAATAGACAGACAGACAGACAGACAGACAGGGGGAACAGAGACAGATTGACTGACAGACAAAACACATACAAAAAGCCAGACAGACAGTTTAAGACAGAGATGAATAAATAAATAGAAAACAGACCAAAAAATAGACAGACAGTTAGAATCAGACAGACAGACAGACAGACAAACAGACAGATAGATAGATAGATAGATAGATAGATAGATAGATAGATAGATAGATAGATAGATAGATAGATAGATAGATAGATAGATAGATCTACAGTTACAGTAGATACAGAATCACCAGTGTAAGACCCGCTCAGATTTTTGGCTTCTACTGAATGTTTAAAACTGTATATTCTTGATTTTTTTGTCATGTCACCATGAATATCATTACAGCAAAAACACCATGATCTACAATAGCAGCCAAAAGTTTGGACACACCTTAAATTCAGTGTCCCCCCCCCCACCCCCCCCCCCCCCCTGTATTTTAACATGTTCTGCACTAGGGGGTGTGCCATATAGTATGGTATCCAATAATATAGCCAACATTTTTAATGTGATGAACAATAGACACCCAGCTCTAATTATCACATCAGGGTTCTACTTTTTACTGTTTTTATCAAAAGAAAAAATCACACTGTTCTCATTTTCCATTATATATCTACTAGATAGAGATTATATCTGTCCAGTATCATTTATTTTACTTTAATCCTGGATATATGGAGATATATGGAGTGCATTATTATTAGGTTAGAGGTGTGCCATATATCATATCATATTGTATGCAATAATAAATTGTAATTTTCATATTGTTGCAGTATATATCAGTGTATTCTTGAAATATATATATATATATATATATATATATATATATATATATAATTCAGTGTTTTGTCATATCGCCAAGAGTATCATTATCATGAAAACACCATGAAATATTGTAATGCTATTTTAAGGCCATATTGCCCAACTCGCATCTGCATTTTAGATTTTATATTAGAAGTCACTTTAAAGAGAAACATATGGAATTATTAAAAAAAAAAAGTAAAGAACATCAAAAAATGTCATGGTGAAACTGGCACTCATCAGGACCACACCAGGAAAGAAAGAGCGAGAGTTCCCTCTGTTGTACAGGATAAGATTTTGTAAGAGTATTTTGGTTTGTTTATTACTGTTTTTAAGTTACTACATGATTCCTTATGTGTTCCTTCATAATCTGATAGATCACTTCAGTAAAAAATTCTATATTTTAATATAATTTTAGGAAGATATCGCCGTGTCCTAGGGCGGTATCGTAATCCCTCCTTATATAGGCGTTATATGATGCGGTGGAGGGCGATCTGAGGGGCGTGAGCTGGGGTGAATCTGTGTTTTCTGGGTTGTAAATGTGAGAATAGGGATGGAAACGTTTAGTCTGGCCGGGGATTCTGGGGGTTCTATTGTCTGCAGATCTGGGCGAGGTGCCTCCTTTCCGATGAGCTGTTTCATGGATCAGACTCACAGTCCTCATTCCTCAGTCTGTACATGCGAGCGGGGGTGTGTGTGTGTTGCTCGGATTTGACGTCATATTTACTCTCTTTGTGGTCAAAATGGCAGAATGACAGCGAGAGAACCTCTGTTACACTCACCATCGTAAAATCAGTACAGAAACTACATAAGATTTAATGGGCGAACAGTCTGAACACCATGCGTTTATATTAGGAAATTTGCATTACAAATAAAATGTATTATTATTATTATTATTATTATTATTATTATTTTAATGTAGCCGAGCCTTTACAAAAACAGGGTTTGACATGACAAAAAAAATAATAGCTACATTTAATTATAAAAAAAACAGTAAATAAAATATAAAAATAAATTAAAAAAGTAAAAATACAATTAAAACAAAGAAAAAAAATAATATTACTTATAATAAAATGTTTAGTTAATAAGAAATTAAGATCAAAAGAAAATAAGATTGATACAGCAAAAAATGGTTAAAATTAAGCTAAAACTAACTTTTACATAATATAATAAAAATACAAATACATAAATGAAAAAGAAAAACAAAATAAGTTAAAAAGCAATAATACAAAACTATAAAAAATTAATATATAAATAATAATAATAAAATAGAAATAAATTAATACTAAAAAATAAAAGTTAAGAATAAATAAGTAAAGCAGGTACAGGCTGTCTGAAGGTGGTTAGATATTAAAAGTTTAAAATGATTCAGAGACACCAGTGAGCTGAGATTTAGAGTTTTAGAGTGTCCTGTAGTGAACTCCAGCTCACTGATCATTATTATCATTTTTAATATTATTATTATTATTTAACCCCAATTTCAGCGGTTCGCTTGTGGTGAGAATGTGATCCAGTCTTGATCTGACCCAGCTATCAAATATACTTCTTTTTAATTGAGCTAAACTGCTGATAAGACGCAGTTTAATCTGATATATTAGCCAGAAAATATACTGCTATGAACAAACGCTGTCTCTGCTGCTGCTCCATGCTGTTTACACACTAAGAGCACAGTATGTGCTGCGTTCACTGCTCACACATGTGCTGTACGTCCCATTAAAAACACTGTGTTTAAAAGAGCAGCAGCAAATTTTCAGTGTTCTGTGTTAAAGCAGCTTCACACTGCACAGATATACAGATATACACACTGCAACACAGAATCCTCTCACTACATTTACTTTCTTACTCCCACACCAGACAGCTCTGACCAATCAGAGGAGACTCTGATGTGCTCGCGTGGTTTATTGGTGCACATTTTGATGCGTTTAGTTGTTTTTATGCCTGTGTGAAAACAAACCAAACAGAGGGAGAAACACTTAAACAAATAAACAAACTCATCAACTGATCCGGATCATAGAAACTATAATACAAATACAGGTGTGAAAACGCTCTTTTATACTCAGATAATTAAGATCTAATTCAGAAATCCTTACAACCAAGCTGAGATGTTTATAATAAAGTAAAAAAAAGTTTCATCTTTAATTAATTTATCATGAGTTCTTTATTCCAGCGCCCCACGTTACGGCTTTATCTCCCCTCAAACATGTATAGCAAGTATAAACTAGTATTTTAATTATAGACACCACTGATATAAATATAACTGCATTTTACATTTCTTACATTGATCCATTTTTATTTTTATTTACATTTAAATAACTACTATAAAAACTAAAAGCGTTTTAAGAAGAACAAGTGCGATTAATCGCAGTTAATCACAGAATATTGTTGTGATTAATCTGATAAATTTTTTTAAATAGATTGACACCAGTTATTTATATAGAACTGTCTCAAGCAGATACATCCCTTTACTGCTAACAGTACAGTAGGGCTGGACCCGAATATTCGGGTATTCGGATATTCGTTTTTTTTCTCCTTTCCAGAGTTCCACCTCACTCTAACCACTTCTGTTCTCGCGGGTCCAGTCAGAATATCTTGCGCGCGGGACAGAACTGAACTGTTATTGGCTGGAGCGGGAGTTTAATCCAGACGATGCGGGAGCAAATTAATAAATAGTTAAGAAAAATGTAATAATTGTAAAAAAAAAAAAACCTAAAGAAAACTCTCAACGCGCAGGATCAGTCTCGCGCAGACCTCTATTATACATGATAAAAAAAAATGCAGGCTCTTCGAAACTGATTTATATAATAAAACGTAAGGGGTAATGTGGCAACAGTAGGGGCTAAATCGGTTACAAAAGCCTGGCCTACAAAAATGATGTCTGAACGAATTTCCTCTTATCTAATATAATTTAAAATGGTTTAAAAATATAAAATAATTTCTAAGCAAACGAAATATTTAATATTGAGCTTATAGCCCAAGTGCAAAAATACAAAATCAGTAATATGCCCTGCACAATCCTTTAACCGAAATAGACCAAGTACAGTTTACAATGACTGTCCTCTAATATAATTAACAATGTTTAAGAATATAAAATACTTCCTGAACAAACGTTTTTTTTGTTTGTTTTTTTAAGCAAATAGCCTAAGTGTGAAAACACAAACAGCAATTTACTGGGCTGGCTTGCGCAGCGGAGAAACCGTGCAGCAGCAGCCTCCTAGCCTGCTTACGCAGCGGATAGTGTGGGGCAGCAGAAATTCCGGGATGAAAACACAAAGAAATCTGGGCTAAAAACACAGAAAAAATATGGGGTGAAAACACAAAAATCCGGGATAAAAACACCAAAAATCCGGGGTGAATATGTCTCGTCGGTCAGAGCAAATTGAACATTTTTCAGTAGATTAAAGGGGCCGTGATTTGCTTTTTTTATTTTACCTCTTTTTTAAAAAACGAATATTCGAATATTCGCTTCGAATCAGTGCCGAATATCCGGAGCTCAAAAAACGCTATTCGGGCCAGCCCTACAATACAGTAACTCACAAAGCTATATTAAAACCCAGTCAATAAAATAAAATAAATTAATAAATATACATGCTATGATATAACGTGAAACCACCAAAATCTTGAAAAATTCCACCCGGCACTAAAAGTGAAACAAGATAACGTGTATGAACTTGCCAGAATTATTGGTATAATATATTTAATATATATTTTTTAACAAAACATTCCGATTTAAATAATAAAACACTTTACATTTACGTCAGGATCGCTGTGTTTGAAGTGAATGTTTATGTTTTATTCATGATTTATTCCATTTCCTGAAAACGTAACACACACACACACACACACACACACACACACACTCAGCTGTTATCTGATAAGGTAAAGTGCTCTGTGGGAGTGCTGAGTGTGTGTGCTCACCGTCAGACATGGAGACAAAGGGCCTTATACTGGAGACAGTGAGTCTTCACCCAGACACGCAAACACACACACAAACACACACACACACACACACACATATACACCGCAGTGCTTTGATCTGAACATAACTTCAACTTGTGATCACCAGTGTGTTACACAGTGCTCAAACAGTGTGCGTGTGCAAATGTGTGCGTCAGTGTATGCATGTGTGTGTGATGCTCATTGCTATCTTACACCCAGCCAACAGTCTATTTTCACTCCCTCCTCCTCCTGTCTGGTTTAAACAGCAGCAGGGCTTCTGAATATATCTACACTGATGGGCGTGGTGTTCTGGAAATGAGGTGTGTTCAGGTACATTTCTGGAGTTTTATCTTGTTTATCTTGGTAACAGAAAACACAGGAGCTCCACTGACTGAATACAACCTAGACAGAAGCCAACAGTCAGACGTTCATCGCTATCTTAGCAACTTTTACATCAACAATAAACAGAATAGTAACTAAAATAACATTGCTGTTCCCGTAAATGAGCTGCTGGAGCTCCTTCACAGCGTCAACCAGCAGCTCAGTTTCCTCTGCTGAGAAGAGTTTGTTGAACACGTCCAGGTAGCTGCACCGTTAAAATAGCAATCCACCAAAGACAGAGCTCACCTGATCTACTCTTAAAGAGAATGATGAGCAAGAGACACTCTGATTGGCTTATTATTTTACGTTATGCTCAAAATTAACCACACCCATGTTTAATTAAGGGAATTAGTACATGACTTTTGCTTTGTGTTTTCAGTTGCACAAGGTGTACTTTTTTCTGTCGTTATGATAGCAAAAACACACTGACACGCCCTAAATCAAGCTGCACGGTGAACAGATCACGGTTATAGCTGTCTAAAATAGGGTCCTGAAAGTGTGTGAAAGTATGTATATTTATATAGTGTGTGTATATTCTTCGATTTTCCAAATTGAAAACCTCTGGAATATAATCAAGAGGAAAATCAACT
Source organism: Astyanax mexicanus (assembly GCF_023375975.1). Lineage (NCBI taxonomy): Eukaryota > Metazoa > Chordata > Actinopteri > Characiformes > Acestrorhamphidae > Astyanax > Astyanax mexicanus. Next base: position 62,716,467 of record NC_064410.1, on the reverse strand, counting down.
TCTTACTGATTTTTTGCACCAGGAGTAAAGCAGCATGAAGTTATCCAAAAGCAGTGTGTAAGACTGGTGGAGGAGAACATGATGCCAAGATGCATGAAAAAAAACTGTGCTTAAAACCAGGGTTATTCCACCAAATATTGATTATTTCTGAACTCTTAAAACTTTATGAATATGAACTTGTTTTCTTTGCATTATTTGAGGTCTGAAAGTTCTGCATCTTTTTTGTTATTTCAGTCATTTCTCATTTTCTGTAAATAAATGCTCTAAATGAGAATATTTTATTTGTAATTTGGGAGAAATGTTGTCTGTAGTTTATAGAATAAAACAACAATGTTCATTTTACTCAAACATAAACCTATAAATAGCAAAATCAGAGAAACTGATTCAGAAAGTGTGTATATAACGTGTGTGTGTGTGTGTGTGTGTGTGTGTACCTGGTTGTGTCGTCTCTGCTCCTCCTGCAGTTGGTCTCTCTCCTGTGTGAGGAGTCGGACGGCCTTCTGCAGCTCCCTGCATTCCTTCTGAACCTCCTCCACACGCTGCTTCTCACACACACACACACACACACACACACACACACACACAAACACACACACACACACACACACAGCAATGAGTCAAACATTAAAACTAATGCAACAAAGATGTGCACGTTAATCTTGGCAGTGACAGCTTTACTACACATTAATTAATAGTTATTTATTATCCCATATATTTTATTTACTGCTGGATCGTTACTATCATTACTAGTAGCAGCAGTGCCGACAACAATAATATAAATAAAACCGCAGTTACTTGTACTTAATTATTTATTCCAATTTCGTAGATCAGAGTAAAGTGTAAAAATCTGATTGCTAAGTTCTGTTTTCACCAATCAGTGTGTAGCATCTCAAAAAATTTAATATCATTGAAAAGTGACTTTAATTCAGTAATTCAGTTCAAAATGTAAATCTCATATATTATATAGATGTATTAAACACAGAGCGATCTATTTTAATAATAAATATTATATAAGACCATTTGAAAATGAAAATGAAATCCACCAGCAGATGACAGGCATGTCTCTTCAAACCATCACTGATTGGTGGAAACTTCACACTAGACCTCGAGCAGTTTGGACTGTGTGTCTCTCTACTCTTCCTCCAGACTCTGCTCCCTTGATTTACTTTAAATGAAATGTAAAATTTACTGATGATCAGTGATGGTTTGGAGAGTCATGTCTGTCATCTGCTGGTGTTGATCCACTGTGTTTTATTATCAAGTCTAAAGTCAGTGCAGTTTTGTTTTCCCACAAAATCTTACAGCACTTCATATCTTACAGCTTCCCTCTGCTGAAAACAACTTTTATAGAGATGCAGATTTCATTTTCCAGCAGGACTTGGCACACTGCCCACACTGCACACCAAAAGTACCAATTGCTCTTATATAATATTCTAACTTTCTGAGACACTGATTTTTGGGTTTTCATTGGCCGTAAGCTTCATAATCATCAACAATAAAATAAATAAACGCTTAAAATAGATCACTCTGTGTTTAATACATCTATATAATATATGAGTTTCACATTTTAAACTGAATTACTGAAATAAAGTAACTTTTTAATGATAATCAAATTTTTTGAGATGCACTAGTATACTCTTAAGTGGGTTTTAACAGGTGTTACATGATGAAATATAGTGTGTAAAAGTGTGTTTACCTCCAGTAGTCCTGTTTTGGTCGTGACCACCAGTATATCAGAGTTCCCTTCATCCTCCACGGTCAGTAGCTCCTCCCCTGTGGGCGTGGCCGGGCGGAACTGGAAGGGAGTGCTGGCTCCTCTGATTTCTCCGGTGTGAGTAACGTAGCAGAACTGATAGAACTCTCCATCACTGCGAGGAACGTAGTATCCTGCACACAGATTAAACACAGATTAAACACAGATTCTGATCTGCAGGTGAGCTGTCAACCGTACAGCTTGATTTAGAGCGTGTTAGTGTGTCTTTGCTATCGTAACAACGGGAAAAGTACTAAAATGTCCTAATTCTCTTAATTAATCATGGGTGTGGTTAATTTTGTGCATAACCTAAAATAAACCAATCAGAGTGTCTCTTGCTCATCATTCTCTTTAAGAGTAGATCAGGTGAGCTCTGACTTTGGTGGATTGCTATTGTAACGGTGCAGCTACCTGGACGTGTCCAACAAACTCTTCTCAGCAGAGGAAACTGAGCTGCTGGTTGACGCTGTGAAGGAGCTCCAGCAGCTCATTTACGGGAACAGCAATGTTATTTTATTTACTATTCTGTTTATTTGAGCCTGTGCTGCAAAGATAGCGATGAACGTCTGACTGTTGGCGTCTGTCTAGGTTGTATTCAGTCAGTGGAGCTCCTGTGTTTTCTGTTACCAAGATAAACAAGATAAAACTCCAGAAATGTACCTGAACACACCTCATTTCCAGAACACCACGCCCATCAGTGTAGATATATTCAGAAGAACTGTTGCTATTTAGAACACTTTTTTTGTGTTTTCTTTTAATATATAGCGATATTTAGCGACATTAATACAGTAATTATGATTTAAATCAGAGAATCACTGAATATAGTTGTGATTAATATCACTTATATAAGCTTCCGTGCAAGTGACAGCAATAACATAAATTCTTAAATTCATATATTTTTTTAGATATTTAAACACCTAATGTTTAAAAGCTTAGTCTTAAGATGAAGAAAAGGTCAAATTAATCACGATTAATGATTTAACTGGCAGAAATACAAAAGCATAAAAAAGAAAAATCGACATACTGGCTCCTTTACATAATTACTAAAAATGCACAGGCGTTAAAGAGGTAAAAGTCATTTATTGTACAATAAATCGATAATTAAAATATTGTGACAGGCCTCTCTGCAATAGACACCGGGATAGAATGAGTTCATACATCATCCTGACTTGAATAACTCTTAATTCATCAATTAAATCCTCTCAGCAATGTTTCTACCAGGGCTGCACAATATTGGAATAATTTTACATTGCAATGTTCTTTTTTCATCGATTTATATCGCGATATTAAACAATGCAGGAAAAAAGACCCGCCCCGCCCCCCAACCACACGCTGACTCGCATCTGGACCAATCAAGAGCCGAGTCAGCGCCGAGCGTAACTCAAAACCAGAGAAAAACAGCAAAACAACAATAATCGGCTCTTTAATGAGCATTTAAATGTCTTTTTTAAAGGTAAATAAGAGCGTTTTCTGGGATTAAAAGCGTGAATTCAGCTGTAACTGGAAATATCTGCGCTGCTAAACTGTGCTGGACTGAGGAGCACAGCTTTCCACACGTGCTCACGTTTACAAGCACGTGCCCAACCATGTGGATGATGGAGACCCCCTCTCGCGCTTCTCAGGCAGCAGCAGCCTGTCACTCACACAGACACAGAGACAGCGCTGTGTATCTACTACTTGTGTCAAGAATGAAAACATTGCAGCATGACGTGTTTGATTTAATTTCCTGTGCACATCGCGATGACGATGCTTAAACGATATATCGTGCATCCCTAATTTCTTCTATAGATTCTGGTCAGTAGAAGCAGTTACTCCAACAAAAGCAGGATAAACTCTTTTTAATTCTCTTTATTCTAGAAGTAACAGTGTAATTTGGGCTTTAGGGGAGGAGCTCAGTAGCACATGGAACCAGTTTTGGGTGATTCACACTAACGAACGTGACTCAGTGATTCGGTGAGTCAGTGATTCAGTGATTCAGTGTGTGTAGAAGCTGCTGGAGGTCTGGGTTAATGGTGCTGGTGGTTTACTGGTGCTATTCACGGCCCTGTACTGGTGCACGGTGTACCTTGGAAGATGAGTGTTCTGTGGACGGTGGAGCCGTCAGTGTAGTTTTCAGGCATAGGAGACCACAGGAACGTGTAGTAGTCTCTGGCACTGCTCCATCCCACCTACACACACACACACACACACACACACACATACACACGTCAGACATGGATAAAATAATAAATTACGAGGGGTGTTAGAAAATACCAAAGCACTAAGTACTTTAGAATTGTCTAAAGATCTAAAGCGCTGCCATTACTACTGGAAGATTGCAGGTTGAAATCCCGGTCATGCAGCTTGCCATCAGCTGCCGGAGCCCCGAGAGAGCACAGTTGATCTTGCTCTCTCTGGATGGGTACAGTAGATGGCGCTCTTTACCTTAATCACTCCTGATCTTTATTGCATTTTTGTTAGTGTACAAAATTAAACTATTCTACTACTACACACTAAGAAAAGTAAGTACAGATTTGTACTTAAAAGAGTATAAAGCTTGTCGCTGGGGCTGTACCTTATATTGAGGTACAAAAAAGTATCTTTCAGTGAAAGTCCTTTTTTGTACCTATGTTTTTTTTGTTCCAGTAAAGATTATAAAGATTATAAATGTCACGGTTACCCAGGCAGGTAGACGAGGAGGCGGACACAAGTGCAGGTAGGGTGAAAATAAATAATAATTTAATAAATAAATAACAAGATAACAAGGAACAAGTAACATGAAACAAAGATACACAAATAACCAATAACCAAAACAAATCAAAGAACCTAAACTAAACCAACTAGAGATAATAAATAAACAAACAGGGAATATATACAAGGAGCTAAACTAGGAATCAACACAAGCAGGGTATAAACAGGGAGCTAGGGAACAAGAAATAAAACAAGAAACTAGAAATAAACAAGGAAATAAACTATAAACGAGAAAACAAGAAATAAACAAGAAACAAGGAACCAAGGCTAAGAGAGACACTGAGAAACGTTATGAAAACACAGAGAGACGAACGACAGGTGAAGGTGCAAAGACCGACGGAGACAAAGTGGCAGAGGAGGGCTATTTAAAGAAACAGGAAACACACTATAATTAGAAACACCTGGGGAAGGGGCGGAGCTACAAATGAGACAAGTGGTGGAAAGGTACTGAGACGGGAGACACAGGGGAGCACAGGTCACGTGGGGAAGACACACAGAGACACGAGACGAGACCAGGATGTGACAATAAACATTATGACCAACTGAATATGTGTCAAGAACTTGATGATCCAAAATAGACTGGCTTTCAAATGAAAATGAAAATGTATAATTAAAATATACACTATTTATTATATATCATATATTTGCTGTTAGGAAAGATTTTGTACATATGACCCTATAAAGACCAATATTATACCTTTGAGGGTACAATTATAACAAGTGTATCTTTGCATACAAAAAAGTACTCATATCATACCTCTGTATTTTAGAGTATAGTGCGTGTCGAAAAAAATGAATATCATTGAAAAGTTACTTTATTTCAGTAATTCAGTTGAAAATGTGAAACTCATATATTATATAGATGTATTAAACGCAGAGTGATCTATTTTAAGCGTTTATTTCTTTCTTTTATTGTTTATAATTATGGCTTCCAGCCAACAATCAGTGTTTCAGAAAATTAGAATATTATATAAAACCAATTGGTACTTTTGGCAGTGTAGGCAGTGTGCCAAATCCTGCTGGAAAATGAAATCTTCAGTGATGGTTTGGAGAGACATGTCTGTCATCTGCTGGTGTTGATCCACTGTGTTTTATTATCAAGTCTAAAGTCAGTGCAGTTTTGTTTTCCCACAAAATCTTACAGCACTTCATATCTTACAGCTTCCCTCTGCTGAAAACAACTTTTATAGAGATGCAGATTTCATTTTCCAGCAGGACTTGGCCACACTTAATCATCATAGTCATCAATAATAAAATAAATAAATGCTTAAAATAGATCACTCTGTGTTTAATACATCTATATAATATATGAGTTTCACATTTTGAACTAAATTACTGAAATAAAAAGTAACTTTTCATCGATACTCTATCATTTTTTAAATGTAATAGTATTAAATGTATATTTTAGTAATATGTATCTACTCCACCTGGTCACACCACATTACTATTACCAGATTCAGACTGAGAGTTATACATTGATTTCATCATATTCTGATTTATAGGTTGTAAATAAATATGATATAATGAAATCCTTCAGGTTTTACACCGGCGTATGGTGACCAGCTGCACTGCCAGAGTGTGTGTGTGAGTTTTTGTGTGTGTGTGTGTGTGTGTGTGTGTGTGTGTGTTCAGTGATTGAATGGTTAAGTCTGTGTTTAATGTTAAGTGAAAAATTATTGAGTGAAAGTTGAATACACGTCTGGAGCCCAACCCACCACTCGTCAAACTGTCACACAGCATTACATTTCACAACTACACACACACACACACACCTGAATACGTGCACACACACACACACAGTTCTGTACTGAGGGTAATTGTGAGAGGAACACACCCTGGCATTCGCGCGAGAGCAGCAGATCAGCTACATTCACTTCTGCACGGAAAATATATCTCCAGCGTAAATACACAGATAATTACACAGCAGGAGACACAGCACACACGTGTGTGTGGGTGTGTGTGTGTGGGTGTGTGTGTGTGCGTTTCCCCCATTCTCAGCTTGTAGGTACAGGACTAATAAATGATGAATAAAATAATAAGAGGGTTGATGTGACGATCAATCAAGTGTGTGAGAGAACATTCCACACGCGTGACAGCCTAATTACACACTGTGTGTGTGTGTGTGTGTGTGTGTGTGTGTGTGTGTGTACATGTGCACACAAGAGCAAGAAATTGGAAACAAAGACACAGAGAGATATAAATATTACATATAAATAAATTATATACTGTATAAATACTGTATAATATAAAAAGTATTGCAATTTTAACATTTTATGTAAAAATAAAATCTTTATATTTTAGCAGGTTTGATAACATTCATATTTATAAATATAACTAAACATATCAAAAAAGCAACAATAAATAGTAGATTATTTATAATAATTACAATATATATTTTTTCTTACAATATCTACAAGCACACTGCTGTTTAATATTATTTTATATTTAAAAAAAGAATAAGGATGATGTTTTGATAAAAAACAAAATATATATTTCTTATATTTTGATTTAAAACGGCTACCAATAATGCTCTTTATTCTCCATTATTTATAATGATAATACACTTTTTTTTTTTTTACAATTTTACAATAATTATAATATTTTTTTTTATGTTTCTTTTTGTTTAAAAAAACTTTGTTACAGTTCTCATTATGCTTTGATAAAAAATTAAAGGTGTCCATTATTATTATAGTTTTATCACTTAAAAAGTACCTTTTTTATACTTTATTCATTTATTTTAACATAAAGAATATTATTCTAAATTATTATATAATACAATATAATAATTCTCTACATGCTCCTCAGTAATCACTCACTACCACAAGGGGGAGCTGGCGGCTTACTGAGCACATGGTGGGGCTGTGTGTGTGTGTGTGTGTGTGTGTGTGTGTGTGTGTGTGTGTATCATATACTGTTGGCTATCACCACTGATTTCCAAAACGATTTGTTTCCAATTTACAATATTCCAAATTGATCAGATTCTGATTCACACTGTGTCAAATAAATTTAATTCTAATTCAGTTAACAGCTGTGCTGAACTCATCAAGAGTTAATTACTTGAATTTCTTGTCTCTTAATAAAGTGTTTGAGAGCATCAGTTAAAGTAAAGTAGTGAAGAGGTAGAGTTACAGGTATACAGTGAATAGTGAATATTTGAGTAATGTTCGAATCCAGGTTATGAGAAACAACAACTACTCAACTAAATAAAGAAAAAAATGACTTTAAGACAAAATTAAGGTCAGTAAATCAGAAAAAAAGAAGTTCAAGAACTTTAAAAGTATCCTTAAATTGCAGTCATTGCAAAGACCAATAAAAACATTATAACGATGGAACTGGCACTCATCAGGACCACCCCAAGAAAGAAAGAACAAGAGTTTCCTCTGCAGCTCCACAGATAAGAGCAGTATTTTGGTTTAACGCTGTTTTTAAGTTACTACATGATTCCTTATGTGTTCCTTCATAGTCTGATAGATCACTTCACTATTCATTTACTATGTAGGAAAAATAAAACATTACCTCTTTAAAATAAGGCTCCTTAATAAAGGAGTTTATTAACGGTTATAAATTAGGTTATAAATACTTAATAACTTTAATAAGCACAACACATAAATAGAAAGTACAGTGAAAATAACATATCTAATCAAATAATATGAAAAAGTATGTTTAGTTATTTAATATGATATTATAGTTAAAAGAATAAAGTTATTAAACGAAATGTTAATGCTGACTAGGTTTACTACTATAAATAAAAGTAGAATCACTATTTGATACACAGCAGGCCACTGTTGCTCTTTATGTGTTTGAACTGCCTATTAATGGTTTATACTAGAGCTGCACGATATATATCGTTTAAGCATTGTCATCGCGATGTGCGCATGCGCAGTAGTCATATCGCAGGACATTTGATGTCACTTAATTGTCAATTAAATTAAAACACGTCATGTTGCAGTGTTTTTGATTCTTGACACAAGAAGTAGATACACAGCGGTGTCTCTGTGTTTGTGTGAGTGACAGGCTGCTGCTGCCTGAGAAGCGCGAGGGGGAGGGGAAGCACGTGCTTGTAAACTGGTTATTTCCAGTTACAGCTGAATTTACGCTTTTAATCCCAGAAAAACAAACGCTCTTATTTACCTTTTAAAAAGCCGTTTAAATGCCTGATTAAAGGGCCGATTACTGTTGTTTTGTTGTTTTTCTCGGATTTTGAGAGCTCAGCTCTGACTCAGCTCTTCATTGCATTATTTAATATTCGCGATTTCCAATGTAAAATGTTTCCAATATCGTGCAGCCTTAGTTTATAACCTAATTAATAACAATTTGTCATTTGTAAACTATTTATAAACCCTTTATAAAGGAGTCTTGTTTTAAAGTAGTACCAAATATTGATTGTGAAGGTGTTTCCAAACTTTTGACTGGTATTGTACGTGTATAATATTGTATTATATATCAGATCGGAAAGACTGGGATTATAAAACACGGTTATACATGCTTATTAAATTGCAAAACACATGAATAAAACCACTAAAAGGAGTGTGTATATGTGTATGATTGTGACTCTCTCTGTACCGTGGTGAAAAGCTTAGACATCGATACGTAGGCCACGCCCACTCAGAGTCAGCCGCTGTAAACTCAGTGACCCTGCTCACAGCTCACCATTAAAAGATTAATACTGAGTGGATTTACCATCTATTTCCAATCCACTTTTCACCCCATTAATCCTCTGTTTACTCCGGCGCTCAGAGATCTGGCTGATTTGAAGTCAGTTTTTACACCCTCTATAAAGCGTCTCTTTAACTTAACAACACGCTAACTTTCCACTCCTCCACTTCCACTTCATTAACCGGGGGATTAAACGCCGGGATGAAAGCGTGAACAGGACGAGGGGGCGGGGCTAATGCCAGAACAAGAGCGAGAGGAAAAAGAAGAAGAGGAGATCAAAAAGCTGAAGTTTCACATCAGAGTCTTACTGAACTAGAGATCCAGCTGCACTGCTCCCAGATCTGTAATTACACTGGAAACAAGAAATCAGCATTTAAGTGAGTGTGTTGAGGAGTGTGTGTGTGTGTATGTGTGTGTGGGGCTTAGTGTAGTCGCGATACCACAATTATGACTTTCGATACGATACCTGCCTAAAGATCTCAATACCAATTAGGGGTGGGCGATATGGCTCTTAAATAATATCACGATATTTCAGGGTATTTTTGCGATAACGATATACTTGGCCAAATAAAAAAACAGAAAAATAATTCATTAATTTCAGGAATATAGTATAATAGTATAGCAGTATAATCATAATGTGGCAAAAAAAAAATAATATTGCGTAAAATAATATAATGCAGCAAAAAATATTGCAGAATATTTTCATGCATATAAACTGCAAACTAAAACAATTATACAATAAATACACCTAAAGCTTCACAGTAAATAATAGACTACTTTTAAGACAAACCATCCCTATTATCATGATATGGATTTTTAATATCATGATATTTTTGTGTCACGATATATTTTATACTATATAATATTGCCCACCCCTAATACCAATATCCAATACCAAAACGATACCATGGCAAAAACTGAACATGGAACTAAAAATGGCTAGTTTTTGTATTTATAATAAAATAAAAAAATGTGAGTTCTTAATTCTTAGTGTTACAATGATTATTCTTAATCCTATTCATTTAATTTAGAGTTAATACACATTTAGGGGTCAAAGTTTGGAATCATAGTGAGTAATTGGTCATTGGCTTTTGATTCACTCGATTGCTAAAAAGCAGAGGAAACCAGACAATAAGGTCTGTAAAAGCTGGGAAATATTTAAACTTTAAAATCCGCTGATATTTCCTTATTTCCCAAATTGTGATCATGTGACATGTATGGTGTTATGGTGTTTTTTGAGTGTAAGAGAGTCGACTGAGTGATTCGGATCAGGAATCGAGTGCAGATTGGAATCAACGATTCAGAACATTATTAGGTTGATATGAGGCTCTGATCTGGTGTAAATAAACACAGCCGTGGGGAAACTCAGAGACGACACAGAGCTCTCCTCAGATACTGGATTATACTTCAGAAGTGAAGACTAAAGAGAAATAAAGCAGTAAAGCAGTAAATCAATTTGAAAGTGGGATGGTGTCTCCATCTATAATTTACACTGTTCGCGCCAAAGAGCTGATACCGCAATACGGTACTCTGGTGGAGCTGCATGGTTCCTCTGCCTAAAACTGTGTAACCAAAGTCATATTAGTGTAAAATCCTGTTATATTACTTTACTCCCTCAGTCCACATGCTTCTCTAACTTCTGATACTATATCTGTATCAGCACAGTTTTCATCACAGTATAATCCAGCGTCTGAGGAGAGCTCTGTGTCGTCTCTGAGTTTCCCCGCGGCTGTGTTTTGAATGTTTTGAATTATTGTTTCCAATCTGCACTCGATTCCTGAACTGATTCACTTAGTGAGGGTAGCTTCTACGCTCAACCCATCGTACAAGATCCTCAAAGCCTCACACATCACACATGATAATTCACCAAATATCAGCGGATTTTAGTTTTTAAATGCATGTACTCACCTTGAAGATGCCAACCCAGTCTTTAGGGTGGGGGGTGATAAACGGGGTGAGGGTATAGTGGCACTCCAGAGCCGCCTGAGGCAGAAAGCTTTTCCCCACGTTCTGGAAAATCACGTGGGCGAAGTTAGACGTCTCCATGACTGAACTCCCTCCTCCACCTGCAGACGAGGCTCCTGCTGCTGCTGCTGCTTCACCGGCTGACGACATTATAGAGAACTGTGTCTACCTGTCTACCTGCACAGGTAACAGAAAGACACACACAGATAAATTAATCAGTCTAGTAATCCCAGATGAAAAAACACATATTAAATTAAATTACAGCTGATTAAAGAAAATAGAAGTTAAATAGCTCAACATCCAACACTTTAAAGTTACTGAACTGAACCAATACTCATTTTTAAAAGCCCTTGATTTCAAAAGAAACAATGTTGCGCATTACACAACTAATAAAGTTATCCATAGCAACCACCTAACAGCACCACAGCAACCACCTAGCAACCATTTAACAATACTAAAGCACCCACCAAAGAAACCACTTTGCAACACCGAAGCAACCACCTAGCAAGCACTTAGCAACCACCTGTGATACCAGAGTGACCAACAAGCAACACATTAGCAACCAACTGTAAGATCACAGCAACCACCTAACAACACCATCGCAAACACTTAGCAATACCAAAGCAGTATATTCTGATTAGTGATTGAGGCTATATCCAAATGTCCTACTGTTTTAATACTGGAGTATTTTCTGATTAGTGTTTGAGGCTATATCCAAATATACTACAGTTTAATACTGGAGTATTTTCAAATCAGTGTTTGAGGCTATATCCAAATATACTACAGTTTAATACTGGAGTATTTTCTGATCAGTGTTTGAGGCTATATCCAAATATACTACTGTTTAATACTGGAGTACTTTCTGATCAGTGTTTGAGGCTATATCCAAATATCCTACTGTTTAATACTGGAGTATTTTCAAATCAGTGTTTGAGGCTATATCCAAATATCATACTGTTTAATACTGGAGTATTTTCTGATCAGTGTTTGAGGCTATATCCAAATATACTACAGTTTAATACTGGAGTATTTTCTGATCAGTGTTTGAGGCTATATCCAAATATCCTACTGTTGTTTTAATATTGGTGTATTTTCTAATCAGTGTTTGAGGCTATATCCAAATATTCTACTGTTTTAATACTGGAGTATATTCCGATCAGTGATCGAGGCTATCCTATTAGCTAGCTGGCTAATAAGCTAATTTTGCTAAGGTGGCACAAATCTGCTATGAGCCACAGAGCTAAGCTAAGCTAACTGGCTCTCAGCAGCTCGGTTTCCCCGGGGATGGAGAGCCGGTGCGGGGGAAGTGATTTCTGAATCCTCGGCAGGTTAAATCAGTAAATTATGTTTTTTATTTTATTAATAAATCTGGAGAAGCAGCGCTTAATCCGCTCAGCAGCGCCCTGACACTGCGCATCCCCGGCGCTGAGCTAGCTCTCCTCCCGCTGCTGCTGCTGCTGCCCGGGCTCCCCCTGCAGCTCCGCCGCCCTCCCCCTCTCCTCCGCCGGCACAGCCTCAGTCTCAGCCCCGCTCCGCCCCGTCAGACCCCCGAACATCCACACCGCGTACCTGAGCTTCATGCCTGTCCGCGGGACCGGCGCTGTTTACGGGGAGAGGCGGGACTCTTTGGCCGCGGTACCGGTTGTCAACAGAACCGTTTGGGGAACCGGGTGACTTCACGCCATTTCCGTTGGATCTGTTTGAGGATGGGTTGGGCGGGCTGGATGATTAATTTGTGTTTATCGGTTATCGATTATGGGCTGTTGATACAGTTAATAGATCTATATTAGAATTGTCTTATATTCATCAGTTTTATGTAATTTATTCAGTTTGATTGACTTGATTCAGTGTAATTTATTATTTTGATTTACTGTGATTTAGTTTGATACAGTTTGATTGGCTTGATTCAGTTCGATTTGCTACATTCAGTGTGATTCAGTTTGATTCAGTGTGATTTAGTTTGATTGGCTTAATTTATTTTGATTCAGTTCGATTGGCTTGATTTATTTTTATTTGGCTTGATTTATTTTGATTCAGTTTTATTGGTTTTATTTTGTATGATTTGATTCGTTTCATCCCGGACTGAATAAAAAATCAGTGTTTTTTCATTATTTTAAAATGTTCTGAATCGTAAATGAATAGTAAAGTCTTCCAAACTCTGAAAGGAAAACATATGGAATTATTAAATAAACAAAAAAGTGTTAAACAAACCAGAATATGTTTTATATTTTACATTCTTCTAAGTAGCTCCTCTTGCTTAGATGACAGTTTTGCACATGGTATACAGTGAATAGCCCTATTTAAGTAATGTTCTAATCCTTACTATGACAAGAACTACTTAACCAAGTAAATAACAAATTACGTTAAGAAATTAGTCATTCAATCTGAACAATTTCAAGAACTTTTAGAAAGTATCCTCAAGTTGCAGTCCCAAAGACCACCAATAATATTATGATAAAACTGGCACTCATCAGGACCACCTGTCCCTTATGAAGTGTTTTTATGCACATAAGCAGTATCTTCATATTGTTAAAACAAAAGTTTTTAGTTTTGTTTTTACAGCAATTTTCTTGCCCTCTTAATATAAAGTTTGAGAGCATCAGTTAAAGTAAAGTAGTGAAGAGTTACAGGTATACAGTGAATAGTGAATATTTGAGTAATGTTCTAATCCTGATTATGAGAAGCAAGAAAAAAAAACTATTCAAAGTAGACAGTCATTGCAAAGTCCATAGCAAACACTATGATGGTGAAACTGGCACTCATCAGGATCTCAGAAACCACTGCCCATAAGTTAACAGCTCCCTAGATAAGAGTATCTAAATGCTTCTTCACAGAGTATTTTGGTTTGTTTAACACTGTTTTTAAGTTACTACATGATTCCTTATGTGTTCCTTTATAGTCTGAATCATCTGAATCACTTCACTATTCATTTACTATGTGGGAGAAAAATACATACAATTAAAATACATTTAATATAAAGATGTTTCCACACTTTTGTTACTTTTTCTATTGTTTATTATTTCTTATTATTAATGTATCTGTAATGTAACTATTCCCATCAGAGAGGGTGGCACGCACCTCACTATGATTGGTCGTTTCTCAAGGCTGTGATTGTATAAGTCCCTGTGATTGGCTGGAAGCAGCTGTCAATCAGAAACTCCGCCCCCTGACTTCCTGAGCCCCGGGCGGGCAGCAGCAGCGCGCTGAGGTCGAGGGGAGGAGAGAAGCATGGCCGCCTTCCTCAGGAGCTGGCGGAGCGTCCTGCAGCGCAGCCGCGGCACAGGCGGCCAGCCCGGCCCGGGTAAGAGCACCGCGCCTCAGCGGCGCAGCGGGGAGACACAGGCCGGGGAGAGAGCGCCGAGTCCCGGGGAGGGCTGGCAGTCTCACCGCTGTCAGAGCAGTGGAGGAGCTGTTTATACTCGGGGGGGAGGATTCCTCAACTAGTGTCTCTTTAAACCAACTTAACTTTAGGAGAAAAATTAACACTAAAAAGCTAAATTAGTCATTTTAATAATGTTAAATAATCTTAGAATCTGTGCATTAATTCTTGTTTTAATATGAACACATTTTAATTAAAGACAGATCTGACTTCATATACAAATATATATTTAAAATATATATAAAATATATTTATTCAGTCCCTAAAAACCCTAGACCCATTTCTGGGGGCGGTCCTGATGAGTGCCAGTTCCATCATAACTTTTTTTTTTTTATACACAACTGATGCTCTCAAACACATTAAGAGGCAAGAAGTAGTGTTTTGTGGGGGAAAAAAATCAAAAGCAGTTTGGTTTTAATAATCATGTCAAAACAGATTTTTTAAAATATATAAATATATTTTCTGAGGGTGGTCCTGATGAGTGCCAGTTTTATCATTATAATGTTTTTGATGGTTTTTGCAGGGACTGCACTTGAGGATACTTTCAGAGATCTTGAAATTCTTCTTTTTGGATAAACTGACCTTCATTTTTCTTAAAGTATTTTTTTCTTTACTTAGTTGAGTACTTCTTGCCATAATATCCCGACCCACCAGTTGAAAATCACTGTTTATTCCATATTATGGCAAGAATCTATATTAGGCCCAAAAGTGAGCAAGTTCTGGGCGGGTTGTAAAAACAAATTTACTAGAAAAATTTTGTATAATGGTTGTATGAAAGATTTGCTTGTGTCAATATCAGAATAATTCATATTTATTTCTGTTATAGGGTTGTAAGAAAATATTGATTTTTTTTTTAATACTGTATACATTTTTTTAAATACAGTACCAATACTTAATTATTAGCGTAGATGAAAAGTTTGGTTCATTTTGTGTAGTGATTAAACAGTGACCACTAGATAGCAGTAGTATACTCTGTCGTAAAATCTATCCACTGTTCTGACTGAAAAAAAAAATGACTTTTTTTTTTTTAAATATTGTTAAATTAAACATGTACAAAGGGCTAATATAAGCTGCTTTTAGTTGAGGACAAATTTAAATAGTAAAAAGTTTTCAATAATGACTTTTTTTTGTCTAGTAAAAAGTAAGTTTAGTAAGGATTGGAAAATAAATATATAGATATATTTTATTGCTATCGATGCATCGATACCATTTTTTCCAACCGAGTACTAGTACCATATGCTAAGCGCTAGCTCCTTCACTGTTCAGAGGTGAGTATATTGGACTGTAGTCTGTGTGTTTACCGTGTTAAAACAAGCTACGTGGGACGAACCGCTAGCTGATCTCTCCTTGGCTTGCCAGAACATAGTTACTCAGTGTAGCGCTTCTGGGCGGCATTTACTAGTGCTAGCGGTTAGCTGCTAATGCTGCTGCACCCAGCCTTAGTGGAAATCTGGAAGTCTAAGCTTACTGTAAATAAAGGGAAGTGCTTTGCTCACCCAAATAAACTGTTTTCAGGAGAGAAATCTGTGTAGATTAACATTCAGCACTCAATTTTGTTTTTATTACAGTTTTGTTTACTTAGCTTAGCTTAGCTTAGCTTTACAGGTCTCAGCAACCAGCGGTGAGACCTGCTGAATTGGAAGGAAAACATGGCGACACCCCTGTTCCTTACTAGTGTCACATAATGCACCTTATAATCTGGCGTGCCTTATGTGTGAAAATAGACCAGAAATAGACGTTTTGCCTTATAGTCTGGTGCGTTTTATAGTGTAAAATAGGGTATGTGTGTTTTTGTAAGTGGTTAAACTGGTTTTGAATCAGAACTTACCCAGTCTAACCAGCACAGTGGCATGGGACTATTATTAGTCATCAGCATTTAATCCAGCTCAGAATAATTAAAATTTAACCGTAATCTGCATTATTGTAGATTAATAATAATAATAATAATAATAATAATAATAAAGAATAATGAGACATCTCGGGAGTGCAACCTCATGATGACGTTTAACACAGCCTGTGGCATTTATCCTGTTCATATCCATATCAGAATTATGTCATATTGACTGAAATTAAGAAATCAATCAATCAGCCTATATTTTCACTTGGGGTGACCCTCATTTACAGTGCAGCTGAGCATTTACAGTATAAAATGGATTTAAAAACATTTAGATAAGAAATTAAAAATACAGAAAAAATTAAAGTAATAAATACATAAAATCCTAATTTTAAATAAACACATTTAATATAGATGCGTAAAACATATAAAAAATATGAAAAAAAAGACCATAAAAAATTGACACATAAAAAGTAAAGAATTTATAAAATCTAAAAAGAAGAAAAAGATAATAATAGTAAAATTAAATGATAAAATTGACGAGAAATTATAAAATTTATTTTGAATAATGAAATAAGTAACAGCTCCCCAGATAAGAGCTCCTAAATACTTCTTCACAGAGTATTTTGGTTTGTTTAACACTGTTTTTTTTAAGTTACTACATCATTCCTTATGTTGTTCCTTCATAATCTGATAGATCACTTTAGTATTCATTTACTATGTAGGGAAAAAAAAATAAAGAAAAACATTGAATGAGAAGCAGTATCCAAACATTTGACTGGTACTGGTCATTACTAGGGTTTAATATATATATGATATTTAAGTATGATCTTTATGCTTGAATACGTATGTATGTTTTTTTTTATGTGTGTATTTTTTACAGTATCCCGCAGATGGATGGCCTCTAAGACACCGGTGGGTTTCGTTGGTCTGGGGAACATGGGAACGCCCATGGCCAGAAACTTACTGAAGAACGGATATCCCATAATCGCCACCGACGCTTTCCCCGAGTCCCGTAAAGAACTACTGGACTCAGGAGCTCAGGTACAGAAGAATTCAGCTCACTATCTCACTAATTCCAGGTTCACACTACACAACTTTTTGAGTCTTCAGACGTTGATTTAGTGACACAGGATCGCAATTCACACGATTTCCCATCGTGTGACAACACAGACTCATCTGAGCTCTCCAGAAACACGTTTATCACAAGAACACACCAGAACTAAACACAAACGAGAACTAGTGATGCCCTGCAGAGAATCTCTATAGAGGAGAATACGCACTTAAAGTGAGTCCAACATGAACAAGTTCATATAAAGCAACTGAATAAAATTATAATTTATAAATGTCTGATCAGTTTTATACTGAAATATGTTCTTATGTCCTCAACACAGAACTATATCAAATATTAAACTCTAGTTATAAACCTTTTAAACATGCTCTACCTGTATCTCAGCTCAGGATCAGCTCGCCCACCAATCAGCTCACAGTAGCAGTAATGCTTTACAATAGAGCTTTACAGTGTAAAACCTGTTTTCTGAAGATAAACTGAAATATACAGATACGCTTTTTTTTTAAAATACATTATTCTGCTTCTAAAAGTAAAGAAATGCTCAGAACAAGTAGTTCATTATTGTTTCTAATTTAAAGTTTTTAGTTTTTAGCTTTTAGCTTAATTCACCCCATTCATAGAGGACTCACTCGTGAGCTCCCTCTAGAGTTTAACAGTCATTTACTGATATAACAGTGGGAATGGTAGGTGAGTTTTGGACCCATGGTTCTCTTTCTTTTTCTGTGATCTCATTGGCTGTATGTA
The DNA here is from genome assembly GCF_023375975.1 of Astyanax mexicanus. Taxonomy (NCBI): domain Eukaryota; kingdom Metazoa; phylum Chordata; class Actinopteri; order Characiformes; family Acestrorhamphidae; genus Astyanax; species Astyanax mexicanus. The sequence continues at coordinate 62,698,334 of NC_064410.1, read as the reverse complement.
GCCGCTGCTCCAGACTCCTTGTCGCCAACTGAGTCAGATATTGAACATGTTGAATATATGCGGGGCATCTGCGACTCGTCGGCGATTAGTCAGCAACGGCTCAGGGAGCGTCTTTCAGTAGTTCACACTACGCGATCGAGCGAGCGCCGAGTGATCCCCGATTTCCCTCAGATAAAAGTGTTCGTCGGCGATCAACCAAAAACTGTCAGCGACTGAAAAACTAGCACAAAATTGTGTAGTGTGAACCAGGCATAAAGGAACAAGTATTGTGGGATGTGTGGGCGGGTCTCCTGCATTGAATGTGGGTGTTATTTCTTCCAGAGTCGCTTGTTGCTGGTCTAGCATTTAAAAAAATAATAAGCAACATTATAAAGCTGTTATTATAATGTTTCCTCTGCTCACAGATTCTGGATTCTCCAGCTGATGTAGCAGAAAAAGCCGACCGCATCATCACCATGCTTCCATCTAGTCCTAACGTCATCGAGGTCTACACCGGACCCAACGGCATCCTCAAGTACGCCTGAGTTATAATAAATAATAAACAGATAACTCCCACACTGATATATTCAGCTCAATCACATGGATAGCTTTAAAACCGTTGAAATAGTAAAAAATACAGTTAAATTACTAAAAAATACTGAAACCAATCATTTAAGTAATAAATCACTTAATCAGTGAATTAAATTACTTGCCGAGGCCAGCTGTTAGCATCTGAGCTAACTCTCTCCAGCTACGATTAGTCCAGCTGTTAGCATCGCAGCTAACATGTTCCAACTCTGATTAGGCCAGTTGTTGGCATCGGCGCTAAACTGCTTCAACCCTGAATAGGCCGGCAGTTAGCATTGCCGCTAAACTGCACCAAGAATGCTAAGACTGGCTGTTAGCATTGCTGCTAAACTTCTCCAAGGCTACTAAGACTGGCTGTTAGCACACTTTATCCCTCATAGGCTGGCTTTTAGCATCTGAGATAACGCACTCCATCCCTGATTAGGCCAGCTATAAGCTTTGCAGCTAAACTGATCCAACCTTGTTTAGGCTGGCTGTTAGCATTGGAGCTAACACATTCCAGCCCTGATTTAGCTGGCTGTTAGCATCCCAGCTAAACTGCTTCAATCCTGATTAGGTTGGCTGTTAGCATCCCAGCTAAACTGCTTCAGGCCTATTTAGGTTGGCTGTTAGCATTGGAGCTAACACACTCCAGCCCTAATTAAGCTGGCTGTTAGCTAAACTGTTGTTAGCATCACAGCTAAACTGCTTCAACCCTAATTAGGTTGGCTATTAGCATTGGAGCTAACACATTCCAACTCTGATTAGTCTGGCTGTTAGCATCCCAGCTAAACTGCTTCAATCCTGATTGAATTTGAAATTGTTGTTTTATATGTTGTTTATGTTTTATGCATCACTAGTACAGACTGAAACACTAGTGAATATTAGTGATAAGTGCAGAACTCTTCTCTCCTCAGGAAGGTGAAGAAGGGAACGCTGCTGATCGACTCCAGCACTATAGATCCTGCTGTATCGAGGGAAATGGCGGCGGCAGCAGAGAAGATGGGCGCTGTGTTCATGGACGCTCCGGTTTCAGGAGGTAAAAGATATATATATATATATATGTACTGTATATATACTGTATATATATATACTGTAGTAGTTCAGTTGGCTCAGTGGACGGATGACTGTGCGTGCAATATAGCACAAGGTACATCATGAGGAAGTTATTGTGATATATGCTTCACTCTACTTCTCTCTACAATACTATACCTCACTCTACCTCTCTCTATACCTCACCCTACCTCTCTCTACACCTCACTCTACCTCTCTCTATTCCTCACTCTACCTCACTATACCTCACTCTACCTTTCTCTATACCTCACTCTACCTCTCTCTATACCTCACTCTACCTCTCTCTATACATCACTCTACCTCTCTCTATACCTCACTCTACCTCTCTCTATACCTCACTCTACCTCTCTCTATACCTCACTCTACCTCTCTCTATACCTCACCCTACCTCTCTCTATACCTCACTCTACCTCTCTCTATACCTCACTCTACCTCTCTCTATACCTCACCCTACCTCTCTCTATACATCACTCTACCTCTCTCTATACATCACTCTACCTCTCTCTATACATCACTCTACCTCACTCTACCTTTCTCTATACCTCACTCTACCTCTCTCTACACCTCACTCTACCTCTCTCCATTCCTCACTCTACCTCACTATACCTCACTCTACCTTTCTCTATACCTCACTCTACCTCTCTCTATACCTCACCCTACCTTTCTCTATACCTCACCCTACCTTTCTCTATACCTCACTCTACCTCTCTCTATACCTCACTCTACCTTTCTCTATACCTCACTCTACCTCTCTCTATACATCACTCTACCTCTCTCTATACCTCACTCTACCTTTCTCTATACCTCACCCTACCTCTCTCTATACATCACTCTACCTCTCTCTATACATCACTCTACCTCTCTCTATACATCACTCTACCTCACTCTACCTTTCTCTATACCTCACTCTACCTCTCTCTACACCTCACTCTACCTCTCTCCATTCCTCACTCTACCTCACTATACCTCACCCTACCTTTCTCTATACCTCACTCTACCTCTCTCTATACCTCACTCTACCTTTCTCTATACCTCACTCTACCTCTCTCTATACCTCACTCTACCTCTCTCTATACCTCACTCTACCTTTCTCTATACCTCACTCTACCTCTCTCTATACATCACTCTACCTCTCTCTATACATCACTCTACCTCTCTCTATACCTCACTCTACCTCTCTCTATACATCACTCTACCTCTCTCTATACCTCACCCTACCTCTCTCTATACCTCACTCTACCTCTCTCTATACCTCACTCTACCTTTCTCTATACCTCACCCTACCTCTCTCTATACCTCACTCTACCTCTCTCTATACCTCACTCTACCTTTCTCTATACCTCACTCTACCTCTCTCTATACATCACTCTACCTCTCTCTATACATCACTCTACCTCTCTCTATACCTCACTCTACCTCTCTCTATACATCACTCTACCTCTCTCTATACATCACTCTACCTCTCTCTATACCTCACTCTACCTCTCTCTATACATCACTCTACCTCTCTCTATACATCACTCTACCTCTCTCTATACCTCACTCTACCTCTCTCTATACCTCACTCTACCTCTCTCTATACCTCACTCTACCTCTCTCTATACCTCACCCTACCTCTCTCTATACCTCACCCTACCTCTCTCTATACCTCACTCTACCTCTCTCTATACCTCACTCTACCTCTCTCTATACATCACTCTACCTCTCTCTATACATCACTCTAGCTCTCTCTATACCTCACTCTACCTCTCTCTATACATCACTCTACCTCTCTCTATACCTCACCCTACCTTTCTCTATACCTCACTCTACCTCTCTCTATACCTCACTCTACCTCTCTCTATACATCACTCTACCTCTCTCTATACATCACTCTACCTCTCTCTATACATCACTCTACCTCTCTCTATACATCACTCTACCTCTCTCTATACATCACTCTACCTCTCTCTATACCTCACTCTAGCTCTCTCTATACCTCACTCTAGCTCTCTCTATACCTCACTCTAGCTCTCTCTATACCTCACTCTACCTCACTCTATACCTCACTCTACCTCACTCTATACCTCACTCTACCTCTCTCTATACCTCACTCTACCTCTCTCTATACCTCACTCTACCTCTCTCTATACCTCACTCTACCTCTCTCTATACCTCACTCTACCTCTCTCTATACCTCACTCTACCTCTCTCTATACATCACTCTACCTCTCTCTATACATCACTCTAACTCTCTCTATACCTCACTCTACCTCTCTCTATACCTCACTCTACCTCTCTCTATTCCTCACTCTACCTCACTATACCTCACTCTACAATACTATACCTCACTCTACATCTCTCTATACCTCTATCTACTTCTCTCTACCTCACTCTCTCACTCTACAATACTATACCTCACTCTACCTTTTTCTATACCTCTCTACCTCACTATGCCTCGCTCTATAATACTACACCTCACTCTACATTTCTCTATATCTCGCTCTACCTTACTATGCCTCACTCTACCTCTCTCTATACCTCACTCTACCTTTCTCTATACCTCACTATGCTTCGCTCTACCTCACTCCTACTCTACCTCACTATGCCTCACTGTATCTTTCTCTATACCTCACTCTACCTCACTCTACACCTCACTCTACCTCTCTCTATTCCTCACTCTACCTCACTCTACCTCACTATGCCTCACTGTATCTTTCTCTATACCTCACTCTACCTCTCTCTATACATCACTCTACCTCTCTCTATACATCACTCTACCTCTCTCTATACCTCACTCTACCTTTCTCTATACCTCACTCTACCTTTCTCTATACCTCACTCTACCTCACTATGCCTCGCTCTATAATACTACACCTCTCTCTACATTTCTCTATTTCTCTATATCTCGATCTACCTCACTATGCCTCACTCTACCTCGCTCTACCTCACCCTACCTCACTATGCCTCACGCTATCTCTCTCTACATCACTCTCCAATATTATACCTTACTCTTCCTTTCTCTCTACCTCACTCTACCTCTCTATGCCTCTCTCTACCCTTCTCTTTACCTAATTCTATCTCTCTTTACCTTGCTTTAATATTATCGCAGTTCTTTTGATGTGTTTATCAGGAACTCATATCACAATAATCATAAAAATATTAATCATCCAACCCTGGGGGATACACAGTAAAACACATTATAAACACATTAAACACAGTTATAATATCATTTCTGAGAAATACTGAAGACCCATATCACCATGGTGAGTAAAGTTAAGGTCATTATAGTAATAAAAACATATTTAATAGATTTTCAGGTAAGTAAAAAAGTGCTGTAAAGTGCACACACACACACACACAGAGCGCAGGGTCTATTATAGTGCAGTGTGTGGGATGATGATGATGATGGCTCAGTGACGGGTCTTTAATGGTCTGGTCCGGTGCTGTCAGGGACTCGTACTGTGATGGAGCTGTAATGTTGTCGCTGTCGCTGTCTCTGCCTTTCATGTAGATAAAAGACCATAAAGAGCTGGAAACCAGCAAACGGCCTGTCAGAGCCCGACTCTCCCCAGTCCAGCTCCCACTGCTCAGCTCACTGTTTACTGACTGGCGTCACCGGCTCAGACAGGCTTTTAAACTGTGTGTGTGTGTGTGTGTGTGTGTGTGTGTGTGTGTTAGAGTGGTCTGATCCTTCTTTACTGCTGTGACGATGATAAGGATTGATGAGTTTCTGATTCTAGTCTCTGAACACAATTAGTTAACTTGCTTAAGCACATCGTATTAAAAAAAAAAGTGCATTTAAAATCCTTTAATTTTCCCAAAAATTGTCAATATGTTTTATATTCCAGTGCTCCTATAATCTGAATCGGTCAGGTATTAAGGAGCAGTAAAGCCACTTTGCTGAGGTACAGCGATCCTCTCGATCTTCCTTTCCTGGGCAGTCCTGATGAGTGCCAGTTCCATCATTATAATAATGTTTTAGATGGTGTGTGCAGTGACTGCACTTGAGAATACTTTTCTTAAAAGGTCTTGAAATTCCTCTTCACTATTCACTATTCACTGTATACCTGTAACTCTACCTCTTCACTACTTTACTTTACTTTAACTGATGCTCTCAAACACTTTATTAAGAGACAAGAAATTCAAGTAATTAACTCTTGATGAGTTCAGCACAGCTGTTAACTGAAAGCCTGAATTCCAGGAGACTCTACCTCATAAAACTGACTGAGAAAATCCAGCAGAGATGAACAAAACTGATCATCTAAACAAGATATTTAAAATATGAATCATAATCTGGTTTGTTTTTAACACTTTTTTGTTTAAATAATTCCATGTTTTCCTTCATAGTTTGGATGAGTTTAGTGTTAATCTACAATACAGAACATTTTAAAATAGTGAAGAAACACTGAATTGAACCCTTGTGTGGTGTTCATATTTTTGTTACTCGTTTACTTTGTTACTTGTATTTAATTCAGCAAAATTAAGCAATTTTACATTAAAATGCTTTACACACGCTCGCTTCACCTAAACTACAAGCAATATAAACAGCTTACATGGTTAATATTTGCCCTTTACCTTTCTTATGTTACATTTCTTTTAAAAAGTGCTACTCTTTTTTTATTAGTTTTTTAATAAAATGTAAAAGAAAATGAATTAAACTCAAGATATGAGTAGAAAATTTGTTTAGTTTCAAATTTACAAATGAAGCAATGTTTATTAGCCCTTGGCCAAACATACTGTATGTAATATAAATGTGTGTGTGTGTGTGGGGGGGGGGGGGGTGTACAGTGTGTGTTTATCGAAAATGTGTTTTGATATTTGTTTTTCACAAAAAATGAGCCAATGCCAATGAGTTTGAGTTAGAAAAAATATTTTTTTTGTATCATTTGATGAAAAATGAAAACGGGTCCCACAGACCCGAACACCACACAAGGGTTAAGGTGTGTCCAAACTTTTGGCTGGTACTGTAAATACTGTAAAAGTGTCTTCAATGTGTAAATTTTACTTATTATCACAGAAATATAGTAATAATGTACTGTGCTATTCAAACTATCACTTTTATTAAACACACACACACACACACACACACACACACACACACACACACACACACACACTCCAGCTGTCCAGCAGGTGGCACCCTATCCAGCCTCATGCTGCAGCAGTAGTGTTTCAGTGTGACTCACCAAAGGCATCTCACACACACACACATACACACACACACACAAACACACATATACACACACACACACACACACACACACATACATTAATACACACTCAAATACACTTCTATTAAGAGGTTTTAATTCTCTAATCTCAGTATTATAGCTGATTGATATATTAATTATATATTAATATTCTGCGATTAATCGCACTTGTTCTTCTTAAGACGCTATACGTTTTTATAGTGGATATTTAAATGTAAATAAAAGATTGAATGTAAGAATTGAAATGTAAAATGCAGTTATATTTATATTAGTGGTGTCTATAATTAAAATACTAGTTTATACTTGTTATACATGTTTGAGGGGAGATAAAGCCGTAACGTGGGGCGCTGGAATAAAGAAATTATAATAAATTAGATAAAGAGGAAAGTTTTTTTTTACTTTATTATAAACATCTCAGCTTGGTTTTAATGATTTCTGAATTAAAGCTTAATTATCTGAGTATAAAAGAGTGTTTTTCACTCCTGTAGTTGTGTTATAGTTTCTAAGATCCAGATCAGTTGATGAGTTTGTTTGTTTGGAGTTAGTTGCGTTTCTCCCTCTGTTTGGTTTGTTTTCACACAGGCATAAAAACAACTAAACGCACCAAAATGTGCACCAATAAACCACGCGAGCACATCGTGTCCTCTGATTGGTCAGAGCTGTCTGGCGCGAAAGCAAGAAAGTAAATATAGTGAGAGGATTCTGTGTTTCAGTGTGTATATATGGTTGTCTGTGCAGTGTGAAGCTGATTTAACACAGAACACAGTGTTTTTAAAGGGACGTGCAGCACAGATGTGAGCAGTGAACACAGCACATACTGAGCTCTTACTGTGTAAACAGCATGGAGCAGCAGCAGAGACAGCGTTTGTTCATAGCAGTATATTAAATGGCTAATATATCAAAATTAAACTGCACTTTATCAGCAGTTTAGCTCAATTTAAAAAGGAATATATTTGATAGCTGGGTCAGATCAAGACCAGATCACATTCTCACCACAAGGTAGCTGCTTGACAAGACTAAGTTAACAGCTGTGCTAAATTCTTCAAAAGTTAATTACTTAAATTTTTTGTCTCTTAGGCTATGTTCACATTACAATCCACGTTGCTCTAATCTGATTTTTTCCTCAGATCAGATTTGTCTATCTTGTCGGTTCACATTCACTGTAAATGTAAGTGATCTGTATCTGTGTGTAATGTGAACGAATCTGAATCTGTTCCTGAAACGCCGTCTCACATGCTGCACATTGAAACCTGTATAAACGCCTCCTTCTTCACCAACAACAAAAACCCTCATATATGAGAGAGGAGAGACTCGTAGCTTTATAAAGGGTTATAAATGGATGAGTTAGCAGCTCATATGTGGAGCATCTTTTGCTGGAGTGGAGAAACAGGAAACAGCTGCTCTGAAGTTCATGCTCAGCTCCAGGAGGTGCAGAAAAAAGGCCAGGCTTTGGTTTGCTTTTGCTGTTTTTTTTGCAGCTATAGCTGCACAGCTGCACCAAGAGATGCAGTGTGGGTACGAGAGAGAAGAGAAGCACGTAGTGCTAATGCTAATGCTCATGCATTAAAGCTAAAAGATGCATGAATTCTGGTTTGATTTGACCGTTCACATTCATGTCGCATCATGTGCATAGATCGGAAAAAAAAAAAATCAGATCTAAGCCACTTCAGCCTGGTAATGTGAATGGAGCCTTAATGTAAAGTTTCAGAGCATCAGTTAAAGTAAAGTAGTGAAGAGGTAGAGTTACAGGTATACAGTGAATAGTGAATATTTGAGTTCGAATGTTCGAATCCAGGTTATGAGAAGCAACAACTACTTAACTAAATAAAGAAAATTATATTTTAAGAAGAAATTAGGGTCAGTCAATCTGAAATGAAGAATTTCAAGAACTTTTGAAAGTGTCCTCAAGTGCAGCTGCTAAAAAGACCATCAAAAACGTTATGATAATGATGGAACTGGCCCTAATCAGGATTCCACCCAAGGATAAGTTAATCAAAGTAACCAGCTAGGTTACCACATAATTCTTTGTGTTCACATGAGGACCTATGTTTATCCCCAGTCGTTGAGCATCATAATGTAACGTACATGTTCTCATGATCACATGATCAGTTCTTTCCTCTTGTTCTCACGCTCAGGGCGTCACGTGGGAAGTAGACTGCGTGTGTGTGTGTGTGTTTTTTAAGGATTTTTTTTTTAGTTTTCTTTTGATATCACTTTTATTTTCTTGGTTTTGTCGTTTTCTGGGTGTGCGTCATTAAGGTTTGGCACTTTAGACTGAACTGCTCGAATAATACACTCGTAAAACAGCTAAACTCCCTCTCTTCTCTACTGTCTCTCTCTCTCTCTCTCTCTCTCTCTTTCTCTCTTTTTCTCTCTCTCCCTCTCTCCCTCTCCTTTACTTCTGTCTAGATTTGTAATAAACCCCAACACACAAACCTCACAGTCTACTGTCGCTGAATTGGACCCACAACAAACTCCCACTGACGTCACACTGGTACACACACACACACACACTCTCACACACACACACACACACACACTCACAGCGTATAACGAGTACACAGTTAGTTAACGATAATTACCCACTTTCTGTTTCTTTCTGCCTTTTTTTTTCTGAGATTTAAGCCACAGAGCTATTCTCACACACTCGAACTGGTGGGAAAACTCCACGTTTCTGTGTCTCTGTGTGTGTGTGTGTGTGTGTGTGTGTGTGTGTGTGTGTTTGTGTGTGTGTGTGTGTGTGTGTGTGATTTGAATGCTCAATACCGTTGAATAGAATTCGTAGCAAATGACACTTTTCTGTACAATGTCATATCATAATATGAATTTGGTAGTTTTCTACAGTGTCATGATGAATAAACCAATAAGAATGCTTCAAATGATATAGAATAATCTGTTTGTACAGTGAATTCCATTGAAAGTCTCACGTGTCTGTATCTACTGTAACTGTAGATTAATTACAGAGCAGTATGGGTACAACAGATTACAGTGCTGGTGATTCTGTATCTACTGTAACTGTAGATTAATTACAGAGCAGTACGGGTACAACAGATTACGGTGCTGGTGATTCTGTATCTACTGTAACTGTAGATTAATTACAGAGCAGTACGGGTACAACAGATTACAGTGCTGGTGATTCTGTATCTACTGTAACTGTAGATTAATTACAGAGCAGTACGGGTACAACAGATTACGGTGCTGGTGATTCTGTATCTACTGTAACTGTAGATTAATTACAGAGCAGTACGGGTACAACAGATTACAGTGCTGGTGATTCTGTATCTACTGTAACTGTAGATTAATTACAGAGCAGTATGGGTACAACAGGTTACGGTGCTGGTGATTCTGTATCTACTGTAACTGTAGATTCATTACAGAGCAGTACGGGTACAACAGATTACAGTGCTGGTGATTCAGTATCTACTGTAACTGTAGATTAATTACAGAGCAGTACGGGTACAACAGATTACGGCGCTGGTGATTCTGTATCCACTGTAACTGTAGATTAATTACAGAGCAGTATGGGTACATCAGATTACAGTGCTGGTGATTCTGTATCTACTGTACCTGTAGATTAATTACAGAGCAGTACGGGTACAACAGATTACGGCGCTGGTGATTCTGTATCTACTGTAACTGTAGATTAATTACAGAGCAGTATGGGTACAACAGATTACAGTGCTGGTGATTCTGTATCTACTGTAACTGTAGATTAATTACAGAGCAGTATGGGTACAACAGATTACAGTGCTGGTGATTCTGTATCTACTGTAACTGTAGATTAATTACAGAGCAGTATGGGTACAACAGATTACAGTGCTGGTGATTCTGTATCTACTGTAACTGTAGATTAATTACAGAGCAGTACGGGTACAACAGATTATAGCGCTGGTGATTCTGTATCTACTGTAACTGTAGATTAATTACAGAGCAGTACGGGTACAACAGATTACGGCGCTGGTGATTCTGTATCTACTGTAACTGTAGATTAATTACAGAGCAGTACGGGTACAACAGATTACGGCGCTGGTGATTCTGTATCTACTGTAACTGTAGATTAATTACAGAGCAGTACGGGTACAACAGATTACGGTGTTGGTGATTCTGTATCTACTGTAACTGTAGATTAATTACAGAGCAGTACGGGTACAACAGATTACAGTGCTGGTGATTCTGTATCTACTGTAACTGTAGATTAATTACAGAGCAGTACGGGTACAACAGATTACGGTGCTGGTGATTCTGTATCTACTGTAACTGTAGATTAATTACAGAGCAGTATGGGTACAACAGATTACGGTGCTGGTGATTGTAATTCTGTATTAGAGTATATTAGAGTGTGTGTGAGTCTGTTATCTATCCTCCAGCACTAGATGGAGATAGCTGGGTAGGAGATGTGGGTGGTGGAGGTGGTGGATGGTCCTGATGATGAAGTGAAGTGGCAGCAGTTGGAGGAAGGGGGAGGAGGATGAGGGCGGCTGACAAGCCCATGAGTGACGGAGGAATTAGCATAACAAGCTACTCGCTGAGAGGGCCAGGGAACGAGGGGTGTGTGTATTTTGTGTGTGTGTGTGTGTGTGTGTGTGTGTGTGAGGGGTGGGGGGCTGAGCCTTGTCCTGGACTCCAGATGGAAACAGGCCCTTAGCAGCTGTCTAACTGGGCCTGTTAGGATGTGAGTGAAAGTGTGTGTGTGTGTGTGTGTATTAAGAAGTAACTCTTATATGGTGTGTTTTTGGTTGGACAAAACCAGCGTATATACAGCTCTGGAAAAAAATAAAATAAGAGAGCACTTAAAAATGATGATTTTCTTTGATTTTACCAAATTAAAAACCTCTGGAATAAAATCAAGAGGAAGATGGATGATCACAAACCATCAAACCACCAAACTGAACTGCTTGAATCTTTGCACCAGGAGTAAAGCAGCATAAAGTTATCCAAAAGCAGTGTGTAAGACTGGTGGAGGAGAACATGATGCCAAGATGCATGAAAAAAAAACTGTGATTAAAAACCACCAGGGTTATTCCACCAAATATTGATTATTTCTGAACTCTTAAAACTTTATGAATATGAACTTGTTTTCTTTGCATTATTTGAGGTCTGAAAGCTCTGCATCTTTTTTTTTGTTTGTTATTTCAGACATTTCTCATTTTCTGTAAATAAATGCTCTAAATGAGAATATTTTTATTTGTAATTTGGAGAAATGTTGTCTGTAGTTTATAGAATAAAACAACAATGTTCATTTTACTCAAACATAAAGCTATAAATAGTCAAATCAGAGAAACTGATTCAGAAACTGAAGTGCTCTTCATTTATCCAGAGCTGTATATAGTGGTAGGGATGATATAGAAGATAATGGTGATGAAGATGATACTCAGGGCTGGTGTGAACTGAAAGTGTGTCAGCTGGTATGCAGTGACGGCCCCTGCTGTGGACCTGTCACTCACACAAACCCTGAAACCCCCGTCTGTCTGAGTCTCATAACAACTGTCTGATGTCCTGATCTCTGTCTCTTTCTCTTTCTCTCTCTCTCTCTCTCTCTCTCTCTCAGGATATATACAATTTTCTATATTTGTAAATATGAAAAGAGCTAAAACATCCCTAAAAAGTCGTAAAAGTATATTATAGCTCTGTATCTTTCCGGACGGGATTATTTTATTCCTGTCCAGAACGATCATGTACGTGTTTTTTTTCTCAGACTTCCTCTGAGAAAATTACAGGCTGAATTATCTACTGTTTTTCTCTGAACTCCGTGCTCCTCCGGTAATTTTAGTCCCGTCCGGACTAGCACTTTGGGCGCTTGGGCGTTTCCACGGAGATCCACGTTAAAAACACAACAGCGAGTGGAAATGGAGGAGCTACTGAACGCCGCAATGTCATGTGACCGAGAAAAAAAGCCTAAACACGCACTATTCCTCTTGTTTTTTTTTTTCATTGCAGTCCGTATGCAGGAGTTTTATCACTGAGTAGAAGTGTGAAATATTTTACACAGACGAACCCCTGAGAAAATAATCCTGTCGAGATAGATAGATAGAGCTTAAGAAAAACTGAGCACATTCTAGTGATTTGTCCAAAATTTGTATTTTAAAAAATAAACCAATAAAATCTAAGAATGAATGTAGGTAACAGGACTGAGTTTTGAGATTGAGCTCCTCGGTTATCGTTACAATAAGATCAAATATACAGAAAAAAAACTAATGAGGGAACTTAATTTTGACCTTCCAATAATCTTCAGAAGAACCAGCTGATGTCACTTCCTGTTGTAGATGTGACTTCCTGTTGTAGAATGTTCCGGATGTTTCAGATGTTCAGGGTAATGTTTTACAGTAACAGGACTGAGTGAAACGACATCACAGGGACACAACTAAAATGTGTATTTTAACTTAAATATTATGGATTTATTATAAAAACTCAGAATAATGTAAAAATGTAATAAAATGTAATAATTATATTTCATGGTAAAGTTTATAGTTAGAGAGGGGGGGACAGGTAACAAATGCTATTTTTTCAGTGTTTTAAGTATTTTTTATTAATGTTTTTAATTACAAAAAAGTTATTTTATGTGCACATTTATACATGTAATTGTTTGGGGGACATAAATGGTACTAATTCAGTGGAATGGCCCTTATATAGATCAGGTCTTACATTTTTATCGTATTTAAATGATCTTAAATTGGAGAACAGATGCAGTATTGATGGATCTGCAGGTGCTGTTGTGTTTGTAGATGTGCTGAGTTTGCTGATTGGTCTGTAGTTGGTATGAGAGAGTGAAAGGGCACTAATAAGCATCATTATCTGCACTTCAGAAATCAGCCAATAGCTGCTGCTCTCAGTGGAATAGCTGATAAACTGTGGCATCGATGAGCTCAGCTCAGACCCTGAAGCAGCAGTGGAAGCAAAAAGAGGAATATTCATACTGTTTCATTCATTTTCAATGAGTAATATCATTTAATATACTCCAATTTTGGATACCCAGTATATGTTAAGTGAAAATTTCTTTATTTATTTAAAGATCTCATTCCATCGTTTTTTCTTTCATTTTACAATGTCTAGTTTTGGTCTCTAGTAAAAAGTGTTTCGGTGATCTGCTATAACACTGCTTTAGTCTAGTGGATGAGTGTACAAGGAGACAATACAATAGGATTTCGGCTCTTGCTCATGAATATTCATACATGCAAACATATCGTCTCTGATTGGCTAACAGCAATTTAAAATAACAACATTTTTACACTAATAACAGTCTTTGCAATGTCATATGTTACTTTACAACATGTGTAATTATGTCCTGCTAAGTGCAGTTCAGCCTATACTGATCTAGTCTTAGAGTCTCTCAGAGTAAAACACCAAATCCACCGGAGATCCTATTTAAACATATAGATACTCACACACAGAGGTGGGTAAAGTCCAGGTCCAGAAAGTAAAAACCCTGGGGTGGGTTTTTACTTTGATTTAGTGTACACAGAACTGTTCTAAACATCTAAACACCTATCTTTCTCAATTGTACTTGGCTGGTGGTGGTGTTCCTCCATAGACTAATTCTAACCATTTGTTCCTCAGCTCTGAATTACTGGATAAATCATATATTGTATTATTTGAGAATGAGAAACGACTAAAATAACAAAAAAGATGCAGAGCTTTCAGACCTCAAATAATCCAAAGAAAACAACAAGTTCATATTCATAAAGTTTTAAGAGTTCAGAAATAATCAATATTTGCTGGAATAACCCTGGTGGCTTTTAATCACAGTTTTTTTCATGTATCTTGGCATCATGTTCTCCTCCTCCAGTCTTACACACTGCTTTTGGATAACTTTATGCTGCTTTACTCCTGGTGCATAAATTCAAGCAGTTCAGTTTGGTGGTTTGATGGCTTGTGATCATCCATCTTCCTCTTGATTATATTCAATTTTATACTTATTTATAAGTATAGCATAAAGCCTTTGTTGGAGCCTCACTGAGTGAGATTAGTGTTATTTTTTGTTACCCTTTTCTTTAATAAAGGTCTGTTTGTGTTTTTATTTGTTGTGAGTAAAAGTTCTCCTTTGGTCATAATTATAATGTTTAACCACAGTAAGGCTGGTATTCACTCTGCCTGCGCTGGTGTCGGGTTCCCACTGCAGCAGAACCGCAGCCGCTTCTGTTCAGCGTGAGATAATCCCACCTTCTGAACCTGCGCCAGATCTAATCTAATCTAATCTCAGGGTCTGGTTGTGCTGGATAGTAAAGTATATGGGATTATAATGTCCATTTATTACAGTTCATTTGTTTATGTTCAGATAAAACAGCGTACGGGTCAGAATCAATATAACTCTTGTCTCTTGTTAGTAAACCTTTATACGAACACTGAAATGATATTACATTTTTACAGATTTACTCTAAATGAACACATTATTACACATATATAGGAGTGTTAACTTTCACTTCATAAAACATTTTTATCATTTTCTAAAGTTTTCTTTGATTAAGAGGATTTTTCTTTATAAACCATGTCCACAGTGCTGCCTTATTCTGTGCAACAGAGGAAACTCTTGCTCTTCTTTTCCTGGGGCAGTCCTGATGAGTGCCACTTTAATCATTATAAGGTTTTGGCTACGTTCGCATTACCAGGCTGAAGTGACTCAAAGTACTCTTGCTGGGCGGTTTGACCAAAAATGCATATGACTGTATTTTTCAAGATTCTGACTGTTTCACGGTATATCACTGTATTTTCATTATTATTTTTGTATTATTATTTTTTGCATGACTGTGCTTTAATATAGGTGTGTGATTTACTTTAATGTTTGGAGTACATATAATATAAAACACTAAGGCTTTAAATGAAGGATTTGTTAAGTATTGGCTTTACTTTTTCCCACAATATATATATATATACATACAATATATGAAGAAATCAGACTTTATTATCAGAAAAACAGCTGAAGAATGTAAAAAATAGACCTTAACAATAGATACGCTAACAAATTTCACAACACATTTTTTTTTCTAATAAATAGTTCCATAAACTCTATAAACTAACCTTAAATAAGTATTCAAAGATATATTTCTCAAACGTTCTATTGCACAAGTTGGACAGTGCAAAAAGTAATAATCAAAAATAATAATAAAAATACAGTGATATACTGTCAATATACAACTGTCAGAATCTTGAAAAATCGTGTGATATGCATTTTGGCCTTTTTTGTTCTATATTTA
This sequence comes from Astyanax mexicanus, assembly GCF_023375975.1. Taxonomy (NCBI): domain Eukaryota; kingdom Metazoa; phylum Chordata; class Actinopteri; order Characiformes; family Acestrorhamphidae; genus Astyanax; species Astyanax mexicanus. The sequence continues at coordinate 62,682,334 of NC_064410.1, read as the reverse complement.
GTTGAGTAGTTGTTGTTTCTCATAATCTGGATTCGAACATTACTCAAATATTCACTATTCACTGTATACCTGTAACTCTACCTCTTCACTACTTTACTTTAACTGATGCTCTCAAACACTTTATTAAGAGACAAGAAATTCTAGTAATTAACTCTTGATGAGTTCAGCACAGCTGTTAACTGAATTCCAGGAGACTCTACCTCATAAAAATAAGTTTAAACGCCTTTTTTGTTTAATAAATAAATTCCATATGTTTTTCTTCATAGTTTGGATAATTTCAGTATTAATCTACAATACAGAATGTTTTATAATAATGAAAAAACACTGAATTTAAGGTGTTTCCAATCTTTTGACTATTAATGTATATTGTGATATAAATTTTATCCATATCGTTCAGCACTAGATTAAAGAGGAGAGGTTATGGAGGCAGGCGTGTGCAGTTACGTGTGATTTTATGTGCACGTTTTAATCAGGTACGCGGTGTTTTACAGCGCTGGCTGTGATGAACAGCATCTCCGGGGGGGGTTACGGCTGTTTCTGCGCTGAGGTTTAAAGAGATGATCACGCCTGAAAATCCCTACAGTCCGATTCTGATACAACACCTAATCAATACCGGCCCTTTAACACTCAACACCAACCCTGAGAGATATTGATCCCATTCAGGAGACTCTCTGATGGATCCTTAAGAGAAGGAGTGTGTGCATGTTGTATATATGTGTGCATGTTGTATATATGTGTGCATGTTGTATATATGTGTGCATGTTGTATATATGTGTGTATGTTGTATATATGTGTGTATGTGTGCATGTGCTGTGTGTGTATGTTGTGTGCATGCGTGTATGTATGTTGTCAATGTGTGTATGCAGTGAGTATATATGTGTTTGTGTGATTTATATATATATATATGTGTGTGCATGGTGTGTGTATATTTGTGTATTGTGGTGTGTATACACATTTGTGTATGTGTGTGTTGTGTATATGTTGTGTATATGTCTGTGCATGTGTGTATGTATGTGTGTGTTGTGTTTATATGTTATATTTTGTGTTCATGTATATGTGTGTATATGTTGTGTGCATGTGTATATATATATGTGTATGTATGTTGTATGCATGTATGTTGTTAGTGTGTGTGTGTGTGTTATGTATTTGTGTGCATGCTTGTTGTGTATGTGTGTATGTTGTGTGTATGTGTATATGTGTATATGTTGTGTGCATGTATATATATTTGTATGTTGTGTGCATGTATATGTGTGTATATGTTGTGCTTGTGCATGTATATGTGTGTCTATGTTGTGTGCATGTATATGTGTGTATATGTTGTGTGCATGTATATATATATTTGTATGTTGTGTGCATGTATATGTGTGTCTATGTTGTGTGCATGTATATGTGTGTATATGTTGTGCTTGTGCATGTATATGTGTGTCTATGTTGTGTGCATGTATATGTGTGTATATGGTGTGTGCATGTATATATATATTTGTATGTTGTGTGCATGTATATGTGTGTCTATGTTGTGTGCATGTATATGTGTGTATATGTTTTGTGCATGTGTGTGTATATGGTGTGTGCATGTATGTATATGTGTGTATATGTTGTGCTTGTGCATGTATATGTGTGTATATGTTGTGTGCATGTATATATATTTGTATGTTGTGTGCATGTATATGTGTGTCTATGTTGTGTGCATGTATATGTGTGTATATGTTGTGTGCATGTATGTATCTGTGCCACTAATGAAAGGTTTGAGAGCTGTGTAAAAAGCTCGTAACTGCTCTCAGACTGACCCGGAGTCAGTCTGAGAGCAGTGTATTAAAGAGAAACATATTCTACCTATATTTACGCAAGTTTAAATACATCTTTAATCTATACAAAATATATTCATAAAGTTCTTTACACACTAAATCACTCTCACATAAAGATAAAGATCTCATAGCTCTATTCTATACCAGTTTTCAGAATGTGCCATTTAAGGGCTCTTGTCACTTTTATGCAAATAATCTGTTGTTGCTGACCACGCCTCATGTTTAAGCTGAGTGTTATCTACCACATGCTAGTGTTAGCTTGCGCTAAATGGCAAAACACGAACAAGCTAGTTCATGCTTAACTGCTATAAAAGCACAAAACTCAATATTTTTTTAGGTTTTTGCATCTGCTTTCTCACCATTAGATACAGATGCCTCCCTCAGAAGAAGTCTACTGTCTAGTCCTGCTGTGTGCTCCAGCAAAGACCAGCAAACGGCTCATAGAAGCAAAAGATTCCTGACACCAAACTCTTTTAGCTGATTCACAGAAAACGATATATATATTTTTTTGGCGTTTGGAGTGTTTATAGAGGCAGAAAACCCCAAGTAGATGTACAAAAACACGTCAACAGATCAAACTGGTGCTACATTTTCCACTCTGCACACATTTAAACTGGTTTATTAAACTGGTTTATAAACGTTCCCACAGCTGCAGACTGTTTCCAGAAATGTTTCCACAGTGGCTTTGTGGTGAGAGCTGTGGGTTATTGATGACAGGGTTGTGGGTTTGATGCCCAGCCCCACGTAAAAAGGATTGTGTATTAGAAAGAACCAAGTCCTGCTGGAAAATGAAATCCACATCTCCATAAAAGTTGTCAGCAGTTTGGACTGTGTGTCTCTCCACTCTTCCTCCAGACTCTGCTCCCTTGATTTACAAATAAATTGTAAAATTTACTGATGGTCAGTGATTCTAATCGTGAATTTACCTCTGCACCGCTATTCTAATCATTCATTTACCTCAGCAGTGCTCTTCAAATCATACAATTACCTCAGCATTGCTCTTCAAACCATACATTTACCTCAACAGTACTATTCTAAAGATGCATACACCTCAGACGTGCTTTTCTAATACTAGTTACCCCTGCAGTGCTGTTCAAATCATACATGTACATCAGCAGTGCTATTCCTATTAATTTAACTCAGCAGCGCTATTCCAATCATCAATTTACTTTAGCAGTGCTATTCTAATTATATATTTACCTTAACAGTGCTATTCTAATCATGAATTTAACTCAGCAGTGCTATTCTAATCATGAATTTACTTTAGCAGTGCTATTCTAATTATACATTTACCTTAACAGTGCTATTCTTATCATGAATTTAACTCAGCAGTGCTATTCTAATCATACAGTTACAACCGCAGTGCCGTTCAAATCATACATGTACATCAGCAGTGCTATTTTGATCATACATGTACATCAGCAGTGCCATTCTAATCATGAATTTACTTTAGCAGTGCTATTCTAATTATACATTTACCTTAACAGTGCTATTCTTATCATGAATTTAACTCAGCAGTGCTATTCTAATCATACAGTTACATCCGCAGTGCCGTTCAAATCATACATGTACATCAGCAGTGCTATTCTAATCATGCATATACATGAGCAGTGCTGTTCAAATCATACATGTACATCAGCAGTGCTATTCTAATCATGAATTTACAAACAGTCAAACCTTTAAGGAGTGAAAATGCCCAAATAATCCACTTCTGACACCAATCTTTACATATAAGCCAATAATTAAAATAAATATATATATATATTTTTTTTTATTATACAGTATTGCAAAGAAAAATTTGGCAACACTTTGATATATATCATTATAGCAGTTTGTATGTCTGAAGGTTTGTAGTCAGACATACAGCTTGTCAATAGAACAGCACTCTCTGGAGCAGATAAAAAAATATTAACCCATGAATCTATTGGCACCGTGTTTAATGCCAGGCATGGGCTAATACCCTTCAAAATAAAAGTCCTCTGTAGGGTTTTTTAATTGCATTATAGATGTAGTAGAAACACTGTAAACCTGTCCTGTAGTTGCTTTTACTTTAAATAGTGACACAAAAGTACATTTTATGGATATATTGTATATTTATTTTATTTTATAAGGCATAAGTGACCAATCTGAGGTCAGTATCTGTATAAATGGACGTGATTGGTCAGGGGAAATGCTGTGTGATTGTTTTTATCCTCAGTTGCTGGATGCGATGCTGAACTCGGCGAGGGAAATGACAAATGCAGAGCTAATGAGGGAATTATTGATGGTGCAGAACTACATCACAGATCAATACAGACAGACGGGGAGTCATAAACTAACACACACACACACACACACACACACTCTTGTGTCAGCGCTTTTGTTTGGGGCTTCAATAATTAACCTCATTATTAGCTCTTCAGTGAGTGTGTGTGCAGTTCTGATTAGCGATGCACTGGAATGAAAATGCTTGAAAAAACTGGAAAACCAAATAAAATTAGTCTAAAAGTCGAATTTGTTTACATTTATGACTTTATTTTAAGTCTTTTAATGAGATAAATAACCTTAATATATTTTTGTATTTCTTCATAAGCAATAAAAAAGACAAACTACAATCAAAAATGATATATTGAAGACATTTACCTCAGCAGTGTTATTCTAATCATTAATTTACCTCATCGGTGCTATTCCAATCATACATTTACCTCTGTAGTGCTATTCTAATTATAGAATTACCTCAGCAGTGGTATCCTAATCATAGAATTACCTTAGTATTGGTTTTCTAATCATGATTTTACTTCGGCAGTGTTGTTCTATTCATACATTTACATCAGCACTGCTGTTATAATCATGAGTTTACCTCAGTAGTGCTATTGCAAGCATATATTTAACTCAGCAGTTTTATTTGAATCATTAATTTACCTCAGTAGAGCTATTCTAATCATAAATTTACCTCAGCGTTGCTATTCTAATCATGAATTTACCTCAGCATTGCTATTCTTATCATAGATTTATCTCATCAGTGTTGTTCTAATCATGAATTTTTACCTCAGTGGTGCTATTTTAATCATACATTTACTTTAGAAATGCTGTTCTAATCATGAATTTACCTCAGCAGTGCTGTTCTAATAATGGATTTACCTTAGTTATGTTATTCTAATTGTGAATTTACCTCAGTATTGCTATTTTAATCATACATTTACCTCAGCAGTGTGATTGTAATCTTTAATTTACCTTAGTAGTTCTATTCTTATCATGTATTTACTTCCGCAGTGCTATTCTAATCATACATTTACCTCACTACCTTCAGTAGTGCTGTTCTAATAGTGATTTTACCTCAGCAGTGCTATTCTATTCTTTCAGTTTACTGTTTTAATTAGGTTCTGATCCGTGAATTCCCCGGACACATCTGTCCTTGTTGGCAGCTTCAGCCGGACCACGCCCCGTGTAGAACATGCCACGCTTTAACGTGATTGGCCACGCATGGATTTCAGAGGGATGGGCTCTTAATTGAACATGATAAAGTGTAAAGTCAATTACTCCTTAGAGCTGTCATTCACACCCCAGGGGGCGTGTCCAGTGAAGGGGGCGTGTCCGGTCGGGTCCAGCTGTCGTATGTGTGTGTGTGTGAGGGCGAGAGTGAGGGGCAGGGACGTGGACAATAGCGCCTGGTCCTCGGGGCGTTGTGTGACGGATGATTTGGACGTCTAGCTTTTAAAGGACAGAACTCGTCGTCCCCGTGGTGTAAAAGAGCTCATTATTACCCCCTGTCCCCACACTGAGACGTCCACAGCTTAAGATCTGATAGATCTGTGTCTCCAAAAGAGACCAAACACAAAACTTACACATTAACTGATTTTACCTCAGTAGTGCTGTTCTAATCATACAGTTACCTCAGCAATGTTGTAATCATGAATTTACTTCAGCAGTTCTATGTTAATAATGAATTTACCTCAGCAGTGCGTTTCTAATCATGAATTTACCTCAGCAGTGCTGTTCTAATCATACATGTACCCCAGTAGTGCTATTCTAATCATCTATGATATTTTTGAGTAAGGGATCATTAAGGGGCCACAATAGTCATAGAAATATTCAAGTTTTATATATTTCAGCAGTCACACCAGGTTCAAACATTTAAATGTAATTAAAATAAAACTTTACTAATAAAATCATTTTGAATCATTTGAAAGTTCATTTTGTGCCAAAACTTTTACACCAAACAACAAAATTTGCTATCAGAATTTATATGAATAAAAAGGGAAGAGTGTATCTTTAAAGTGTACATTTACCTCAGTCATGCTATTCTCATCATGAATTTACATCAGCATAAAGGGGGTCAGGTTTTATATATTTCACCAGTCACACCATGTTCAAACACTGCCAAATGTTTTACACCAACACATAAAATCTGCAATCAAATTTTTATTAATCAAACGAGAAAAGTGTATGTTGCAAGTGTACATTTACCTCAAACATGCTATTCTAGTCAGGAATTTACCTCAGCAGTGCTGTTTTAATCATTAGTTTACCTCAGCAGTGCTCTTCTAATAATACATTTACCTCAACATTGCTGTTGTAATCATGAATTCACCTCAGCAGTGCTCTTCTAATAATAAATTTACCTCAATATTGCTGTTTTAATCATTAGTTTACCTCAGCAGTGCTCTTCTAATAATAAATTTACTGCAGCAGTGCTATTCAAAAAGTATATGTTGCAAATTCAAACAAGAAAGCTCTTGTTTGCTTCTGCTTCATTTTTTGCTTCTATATATTATAAAATCCAAAATTGTGATTGTGTCTGTTCAGAAACGGTGTATAGGGTTACCTGTGTGTGTTTGATGTTCAGGTGTTGGCGCTGCCAGTCTGGCTAAACTCACCTTCATGGTGGGTGGAGTGGAGGAGGAGTTTAACGCTGCTCAGGAGCTGCTCACCTGTATGGGAGCTAATGTTCTGTACTGCGGCCAAGTAGGAGCTGGCCAGGTGAGTCTGTGTACACACACACTAACACACACACACACACACACACACACTATACAGCACCAGTCAAAATTGGACACACCTTAAATTCTGTGTTTATTTATTTTTTATTAGTGTGCAATCACAGTACTGTTCTTCTCAAGTCTTCTTCTTTTTATTCCTCTGGGTTTTTGTCTCTTTACCTCGGTAGAACTTATTTTGTCTTTCCGATGTGCGGTTTTCGGACAGTTGTCGTACGAATTTGTCCCATAAGAATAAATAGGGGGCCCAGCATTCTGTCTCACACACCAGCTGAGTGTGCCCAGCGCTTCAGTACTGTGTGTGTATGGAGGAGCTCCTGGATAAACCAGCTATTGGTCAAAACTTAGAATATTCCATACGCCCAGAGCAAACTAGCATCCATGGCTGCCTCCTCCTTAGCAAACTTAGCAACCACCTAGAAACCACTTAGCAACACTATAGCAACCACCACGGATACCATAGCAACATGTTGAAGCGCATGTTGAGAAGCGCTGGGCACACTCAGCTGGTGTGTGAGACAGAATGCTGGGCCCCCTATTTATTCTTATTTATTATTCTTTGTCTGTATTGTGTTGTATTGTCTGTCTGCACTTTTGTACTGTTGCACTATTGTTCTGTCTACACTGTGTTTATGTGCACCATGGTCCCTGGAGGAACGTTGTTTCGTTTCACTGTGTACTCTGTATATAGCTGAAATGACAATAAAAACCACTTTGACTTTGACTTTGTTAGCAACCACCAAGTAGCAGCACTCAGTACAGTGTCTGCAGGAACGAAATCTACTTTTAAAATGTTCTGCATTGTAGATTAATACTGAAGTGTTAAACAAACCAGAATATATTTTATATTTAAGATTCTTCAAAGTAGCTCCTCTTGTTTAGATGATCAGTTTTGAACATCTCTGCTGGATTTTCTCAGTCAGTTTTATGAGGTAGAGTCTCCTGGAATTCAGGCTTTCAGTTAACAGCTGTGCTGAACTCATCAAGAGTTAATTACTTAAATTTCTTGTCTCTTAATAAAGTGTTTGAGAGCATCAGTTAAAGTAAAGTAGTGAAGAGGTAGAGTTACAGGTATACAGTGAATAGTGAATATTTGAGTAATGTTCTAATCCAGATTATGAGAAGCAACAACTACTCAACTAAAAAAGAGAAAAATGAAGGTCAGTAAATCCGATAAGAACAATTTTAAGAACTTTGAAAGTATCCTCAAGTGCCGTCACCACAAAAAAAGACCATCAAAAATGTTATAATGATGAAACTGGCACTCATCAGGAGCGCCCCAGGAAAGCAAGAGCGAGAGTTTCCAGCCTCAGAAACCACAAGTTAACAGCTCCCAGATAAGAGTATCTAAAAGCTTCTTCACAGAGTATTTTGTATTTTAGTTTGTTTAACACTGTTTTTAAGTTACTACATGATTTCTTATGTGTTCCTTCATAATCTGATAGATCACTTCACTATTCATTTACTATGTAGGAAAAAATACCTAAAAACATTGGAAGTGGTTCTTTACGTTTTTATGGAAATTTTATAAAAAAATAGACCAATAGAAATGCTCTAAAATGACTTGTGTAAAAATAAAATAATTGTGTATATTTTCTGTTAGGCTGCAAAGATCTGCAACAACATGCTGCTTGCTATTGGAATGATCGGCACGGCGGAAACCATGAACCTCGGAATCAGGTATGAACACTGTTATTTGGTGTGTATGTGTTGTATTTAATATATACAGAAAAAACTGATATAATGCCAAAGTACTGTGATTATAAGTTACATTTTAAATATATTCAACTAACTTAATTTACTTAATATACCTAAATATAAGCTAGTAGCTGTGTAAGTCACTTTGGATAAAAGCGTGCGCTAAATGCAATGCAAATACAACATTAATATAAAACACTGAGTACATACTGGGCTTTATATTGGACGTTTGGAATGAAACAAAATAATTACGGTATTTTTTGCACTATAAGGCGCAGTTAAAATCCTTAAATCCTTTATTTTTGCTTTATAAAGTAAAGTAAAGTCACTCTGCTGAAGTACAGCATTATACAGGAGTTTCCATTTAGTTCTACAGCAGTATTAGCATTAGCCGCTAACTGCGCTAAGCAGGCTAGCCTGCTGCTAACCCCGGCTAGCACTGCTGGAGCAGCATTAGCATTACCCACTAACCATGCTAAGCGCTAACTCTTTCTTCATTCAGAACTGAGTATTATTGTCCAGTAGCCAGCTGCTAACCTTGGCTAGCATTGCTGGAGCAGCATTGGCATTACCTGCTAACTGCACTAAGTGCTAGCTGTCTCGTTATTCAGAGGTGAGTATTATCGGACTGTAGCCTGCTGCTAACCTTGGCTAACATTGCTGGAGCAGTATTAGCATTACCCACTAACCGTGCTAAGCGCTAGATGTCTTGTCGTTCAGAGGTGAGGATCATCAGCCTGTAGCCTGCTGCTAATCCTGTCTAGCACTGCTGAAGCAGCATTAGCATTACCTGCTAACTGCACTAAGTGCTAGCTGTCTCGTTATTCAGAGGTGAGTATTATCGGCCTGTAGCCTGCTGCTAACCTTGTCTAGCACTGCTGGAGCAGCATTAGCATTACCCGCTATCCACGCACTAAGCTCTAGCTCTTTCGCCGTTCAGAGGTGAGTATTATCGACCTGTAGCCTGCTGCTAATCCTGTCTAGCACTGCTAGAGCAGCATTAGCATTACCTGCTAACTGCGCTAAGCACTTGCTCTTTCTACATTCAAAGGTGAGTATTATCATCCTGTAGTCTGCTGCTAACCCTGGCTAGCACTGCTGGAGGGGCATTAGCATTACCCACTATCCACGCACTAAGCACTATCTCTTTTACCATTCAGAGGTGAGTATTATCGGCCTGTACCCTGCTGCTAATCCTGTCAAGCCCTGCTGGAGCAGCATTAGCATTACACGCTATCCACGCACTAAGCACTAGCTCTTTCTCTGTTCAGAGGTGAGCATATCAGACTGTAGTCTGTGTGTTTACCGTGTTAAAACAATCTACGTGGGACGAACCGCTAGCTGATATCGCCCAGGCTTACTGGAACACTCAGGGTTCCTCAGTGCAGCTCTGTCGGGTGCCATTTAGCAGTTAGCTGCTAATGCTAATGCTGCTGCACCTAGCTATATTGGAAATCTAAGCTTACTGTAAATAAACAGAAGTGCTTTACTCACCTAAATAAACAGGTTTTCAGGAGATAAATCTGTGTATATTAATATTCAGTTTTGTTTACCTAGCTTAGCTTAGCTTTACTGTTGAATTAGAAGGGAAACATGGAGACATCTTTGTTCCTTACTAGTGTTGCATAGTGCGCCTTAGTGTAAAAAATACAATATACCAGTACAAATGTACTGTGATACACTATGTTTTTCTAAATTATCTTAATACCTATACATAATATAATACAGCCCGTCTGTACAGTACACACACACACACACACACACACACACACAGTCTATTAGTGGACAGTTGTACAGGCTGGGTGCAGATGTTGGGGAGATGATTGAAGTTTGGTGATAAACTCTTGTGTGTTTCCTCTGTAATACTGTATGTTAATACACTCTTATATAAAGGCGTAATTTTGTGTGTGTGTGTGTGTGTGTGTGTGTGTGTGTGTTTATTGAACTGGGCTCCTGCTGGGTTTGATGGAGATGAAAGCAGAACCAGTGCAGAAGTTAATAAACTCCAGTCTTTAAAACCAGTTCTTCCATTACTGCAATAATCACACATCAAACGCCTCGCCATTCTGTTTTAATCCACTTCACTTCTACACTACACATAAAACCTGCACTGGTTTCACTTCCATCAGCTGCAGTCAAACACACACACACACACGTGGCAGCAACACACACACACATGCACAAGTCACATCGAGCTACCTGCTAGTGGAATCAACACACGCACCTCTTTATCTCTATCCAGATTTGTTTTTTTTAGGGGGCGTCTGTGTAAAATATTTCACACTTCTACTCCGTGATAAATCTCCTGCATCCAGACTGCAATGAAAAAACAGGAGGAATAGTGAGTGTTTAGGCTTTTTTCTCGGTCACATGACATCACGTTCAGTAGCTCCTCCATTTCCACTTGCTGTTGTGTTTTTTTAACGTGGATCTCCGTGGAAACATGCGCCCAAAGTGTAATTACGGTGCGCGGCAGTGGACAAATATCTATTTTATTAAAGGCGAGGAGACGAAACTCAGAGATGTGCGTCCAGACGGGACTAAAATTACCGGAGGAGCACGGAGTTCAGAGAAAAACAGTAGATAATTCAGCCTGTAATTTTCTCAGAGCACGTCTGAGAAAAACACGAACATGATCGTTCTGGACGAGAATAAAATCACAGAGGATAAAAAAAACTACCCCAGAACTCCCTGAGAAACTAATCCCATCTGGATAGAGCTTTACGCGCACACAAGTGGAATCAGCACAAAAAGTAATTGAATCAACACACTCAAATAGCATCTACACACACACACACACACACACACATCCTCACACATGCACAAGTCACATCAACAAACACACACTAGTGGCATCAACATACTTAAGTAACATCTACACACACAAGTGTCATCATCACGTTAACACACACAAACTAGTGGCATCAACACACACACATGCACAAGTCACATCAACCCACCTGCTAGTGGCATCAACACACACAGACATACACACACAAGTGTCATCAGCACAAAAACTAAGTGCATTAGCAGACTCAAATAGCACCTACACACACATGCACAAGGCACATCAACAATCAACACACTAGTGGTGTCGGCACACTTAAGTAACATGAACACACACAGGTGGCAACACACATGGATGCTAGTGGCACCAACATACACATTCAAGTGGCATCAACATGCACATGGCGTCAGTACACAAACCAGTGACATCAACACACAGACAAAAGTGGCATCAACAAACACACATGTGGATTTAACACGCACGTGGCATCAGTACACAAACTATTGGCATCAACATACACACTCAAGAGGCATCAACACACACACATGCAAGTGGCATCAACACACACACAAGTGGCATCGACATGCACATGGCTTCAGTACAAAAACCAGTGACATTAACACACACACAGTGGCATCAACAAACATACATACAAGTCACATCAACACACTTATGGCGTCAACATACACACTCAAGTGGCATTAATAGACACATGAACAAATCACATCAACACACACACACACACACACAGGTGGCAAAACACAAACTCAAGTGGCCTCAACACACACACATGCACAAGTCACATTGACATCAGACCATAAGCAGCTTCAACACACACAGAGACACACACTAGTGGCATCAAGACACACATGCAGGTCAGTGATTTTGCAGTGACTGCACTGGATTGTATTTAAAAGTTTCAAAGTACACACACATGCACAGTTTACAGAAACACACACTGGCATCAACCCACACTTAAGTGGCATTAGCACACACATGAGTGGCAACACACACAAACACAAGTGGTATCATCACATATATATTGCATTACATAAATAGATTACACTGAAACAGATGCACACAGTAACTTATGTGCTAGAGAGGCTGTGTGTGCATCGTCCTTATCACTTTAAGAAATATTTATCTATTTGATCTGAAAAATATCATAACATAATATAATTTTACTTTAATTTTCAATGAATATGACTAATTCTGCATGAATTAGAGAAGATATAAATCCAGATTTGATCTGAATTAAATGGTGTTAAATTTGCTGATTGTAGCTCTTCTCTGAAGTGGTGACCCGGCGAGCAGCGGTGCGAGTGTGTTGAGTGATGGTGCAGATGGGTGTGTGTGAAAGTGTGTGATGAACAGGCCGGGTTTAATCCTGTTAACCCATCTGGTTGGTTATTGGATTGAGTTTTTAAAGCGTAACGTGTTTCCTTCATGCCAGTTTTACACACAGCGCTTCCTAACGTCCGGAACACAGCCGGGACTCGGCTTTACAAAGCCAGGGGGCGGGGCTTCAGCCATGTTTATCATTTAATTAGAGAGGGAACCGCCCACAGGCCTGTACACACACACACACACACACTCCTATAGACAGTGTGCTGCTGCTGCTGAGGGGGGAAGAGTGATTGGTGTAATAGCAGACGAGCCAGCCTGCAACAGAGGCAATAACCTTTTCACTCACTGACCCAGAACCACCAGCAGCAGTGTGTGTGTGTGTGTGTGTGTATGGTTAGGGGGAGGGGAAGATGTTGAACATATGTCAGCCGTTGTCCTCAAGAGACAGAGGGTGAGAGACACAGAGAGTGTTGTAGTGATGTAGTGTTGCGAGTATCTTAATACTTATTATGAGTATATCGTATTTTTTGCACTATAAGGTGCACATCGTATTATAGGGCTCACTATCAATAAACGTCTATTTTCTGGTCTATTTTCATACATAAGGTGCACCAGATTATAAGGCACATTATATGCAACACTAGTAAGGAACAGGGGTCTCGCCACTGGGTGGTAGTCAGACTTGTAAAGCTAAGATAAGCTAAGTAAACAAAACTGTCAAAAAGTTAAATGAGTGCTGGATGTTAATCTACACACATTTCTCTCCTGAAAACTGTTTATTTGGGTGAGAAAAGTGCTTCCGTTTATTTACAGTAAGCTTAGATAGATTTCCAGATATCCACTAAGGCTGGGTGCAGCAGCATTAGCAGCCTTAGTGTTAGCCGCAGTTAGCGCTAGTGAATGCCGCCCGATAGCGCTACCCTGAGGAGCCCTGAGTGTTTTGGTATGCCAGGGTAATATTAGCTAAGTAAATGCACAGACTACAGTCTAACATACTTGCCTTTGAATGACGAAAGAGCTAGTGCTTAGTGCAGTTAGCAGCTAATGCTAATAATGCTCCAGCAGTGCTAGCCAAGGTTAACATTAGGATACAGGCCAATAATACCCACCTCTTAATGACGAAAGAGCACAATTGGCTTAAAACAGTGCTGGAGAACTTCACTGAAACTCCTGTATAACTCTGTACTTCAGTGGAGTGGCTTTACTGCTCCTTAATACCTGACTGGTAGAATTTATACATAAGGAGCACCGGATTATAAGGAGCTCTGATGATTTTTGGGACAATTAAAGGATTTTAAGTTCTCCTTATAGTGCGGAAAATACAGTACATTAACACATGGGTGCATAAACAATGTTCTGAATCACTGATTCCAATCTGCACTCAATTCCTGATCCGATTTACTCAGTGAGTCGACTCTACACTCTACACTCAACCCATCGTAAGTCTAAGATCCTCAAAGCATCCAAATATCACACAGATCACATGATCCCAATTCACAAAATATTAGCAAATTTTAAAGTTTAAATGTCTTCCAGCTTTTAAATGACAACTGGAAATCGATTAACCCCGATATTTTATTCATGCTTCTCCATTAACCAGCATGGAGGTGTTAAAAAGGTCTATCTTGCAAAGGTGTGAAAAGTATCTAAAGTACACTAAAGTATACTAAATACTAGAGTTTAATAAAATACTTCTGTAGAAGCTGAAGAATCAACCCAAGCTTTTTACTCTTGATTACTTAAAGTATAAAAGTAAAAGTAATGTAAGGGGAAAAAAATAAAGCCATTAAGAACAAAAGCTTAGGCCACGCCCACAGAGTTCTATAGTGCACTACCCCCCCTCTCCCCCAAAACAATTTTTTCTAAAAGCCATAATTACTACTATTGATGTAACGATCCACTTTTTTCAGATTTGGTCCGATATAAAACTGATATAAAACTGCCGATACTGCCAGTACAAATACAGATACTTTTAGTCTATTTTTAGTACTATGATTCAGATTACATAATCAGGCTGAAACATGTAAATGCATCCCATAGTAATTTATTTGACACACTTTATATACAATCACACAATAGTTTTATAGTTCAATTCGTTTCCTTTCAAATTAAATGTTTTAATTTTTATTCAATATTTAAATTTTTTGCACTGGTTGCGCAGGAGACTTTTATTTTGACAGGTAGCGTAGTGGATTAGCTGCAATGGCTAACCTCTAACCGGTGGTGCTAACTGTATCTCCGAGCTGAATTAATCACTGTTTTATGTTTTTTAATAACAGATTGATTTATTAGTGCTGGTTAGAGCGGGGAGGATCTGTGGTTTGATATTGGATGTGGATTATGGCTTTAGATTTGAGATTTAGTTACTTATTACATTCACAATGCATGAATGCATTTGTCGGGCCGATGCTAGGCTAGCAGCTAGCATAATCAGATTCACTCTATCTGGATGGAGAGATTTATCTGGATAGGGGTTTTATTGAACAATGAGAAGCCGGAATGAAAACCAGCTGAAATGAAACAGGAGTAACAAGACTGTTTTTACATTACATTACATTTGGCAGACGCTTTTGTCCAAAGCGACTTACAATAGTGAAGTACAGAAATAATAGAAGTTATAGGTAAAAACATCCTTAGACAGGGCTTAAAGGAGGTCAAAGGGAAATAATGGGATAGAGGAGTGAAGGAGGGGAAGAAGGAAATGAGATTAGAGGTTAGTTAGAGGTGTTAGGAGAGTAAGTGCTCTTTGAAGAGCTCTGTCTTCAGGAGTCTATTAAAGATAGTGAGAGATTCTCCTGATCTGGTAGTAGAAGGTAGTTAGTTAGAGGTGTTAGGAGAGTAGGTGCTCTTTGAAGAGCTCTGTCTTCAGGAGTTTATTAAAGATAGTGAGAGATTCTCCTGATCTGGTAGTAGAAGGTAGTTAGTTAGAGGTGTTAGGAGAGTAGGTGCTCTTTGAAGAGCTCTGTCTTCAGGAGTCTATTAAAGATAGTGAGAGATTCTCCTGATCTGGTAGTAGAAGGTAGTTAGTTAGAGGTGTTAGGAGAGTAAGTGCTCTTTGAAGAGCTCTGTCTTCAGGAGTTTATTAAAGATAGCGAGAGATTCTCCTGATCTGGTAGTGGAAGGTAGTTAGTTAGAGGTGTTAGGAGAGTAGGTGCTCTTTGAAGAGCTCTGTCTTCAGGAGTTTATTAAAGATAGTGAGAGATTCTCCTGATCTGGTAGTAGAAGGTAGTTAATTAGAGGTGTTAGGAGAGTAAGTGCTCTTTGAAGAGCTCTGTCTTCAGGAGTTTATTAAAGATAGTGAGAGATTCTCCTGATCTGGTAGTAGAAGGTAGTTAGTTAGAGGTGTTAGGAGAGTAAGAGCTCTTTGAAGAGCTCTGTCTTCAGGAGTTTATTAAAGATAGTGAGAGATTCTCCTGATCTGGTAGTGGAAGGTAGTTAGTTAGAGGTGTTAGGAGAGTAAGTGCTCTTTGAACAGCTCTGTCTTCAGGAGTTTATTAAAGATAGTGAGAGATTCTCCTGATCTGGTAGCAGAAGGTAGTTTGTTAGAGGTGTTAGGAGAGTAAGAGCTCTTTGAAGAGCTCTGTCTTCAGGAGTTTATTAAAGATAGTGAGAGATTCAGATAATTGTGTGAAAATGTAAATAATTTCTGCAGTAAAATATAGAGAAACATAGAGTTAAAAATCATAAAGCATACAGCAAACACACACTTTAAAAACAGTCTGTATAGAAGACAGTAATGTGGAGTAGAGTGTAAATGTGAGGGAGAGCGAAAGTAAGGAATAGAAGTGTAGTTTTATTATGTGCAGCTGTGTGCTAGTCTCTTAATTACTGCTCAGACATATAAAAACTATTGCTATAATGTGTGTGTGTGTGTGTGTGTGAATGAGAGACAGGTGGAGTTACTGTATAACTGCCTTAAATACTCATCATAGTTTAATAGACACAAAAACAAGACAGAACAGTTTACTGTCTTACCACTGCTACCACTCCTCTGTGTGTCTTTTTGTGTGTGTGTGTGTGTGTGTTTGTGTGTGTGTGTGTGTGTGTGTGTGTGTTTGTGTGTGTGTGTGTGTGTGTGTGTGTGTGTGTGTGTGTGTGTGTGTGTGTGTGTGTGTGTGTGTGTGTGTGTGTGTGTGTGTGTGTGTGTGTGTGTGTGTTATGGCTGTTTTTGATGTGGTCGTATTTACACTGTTGTTAAAGCAGTAGACGGCAGCATTGTACGTTTAATATCTCTCTCTCTCTCTTTTTATCTCATTTCCTTTTCTCCTGATGTCTTGTGTATCTCTCTCTCTCTCTCTCTCTCTCTCTCTCTCTCTCTCTCTCTCTCTCTCTCTCTCTCTCTCTCTCTCTCTCTCTCTCTCTGATTGTGATGATTATCTGTGATTCTCTAAATTATCTCCTATTATCTTCATTTTCCTCTGTATTTAAAACACATAAAACCAGACCTGAAAAACAATGAGAGAAATGAGGGAAAATGATCCAAATTACTGCATTAAAATACAATAAAATACAGTATAATACAGTATAATTAAGATGTAATTCAGATGAGTTTGGTAGGAAATTATACACAGCTCTATTACTCTATTATACACAAACAAAAAGTACCAAAAGTTATATTATATAATAGCACAGGGCTGGACTGTAAAATCTTATTCAATACAATATGATACAATTCTGATATTGAAATTAACTATATAACAGTATAAACGTCACCGTCTTTACTGTACATTTTCATGATACAGAGTATTTATCATATATTGACACAGACAAAACACTCCCGTATATAATCCAGTGATTTATATTTAAATTTTGCAATACATTAAAATATATATACAGCTTAGGAAAAAATCAAGAAACCGCATAAAATGATGAGTTTCTTTGATTTTACCAAATTGAAAATCTCTGGAATATAATCAAGAGGAAGATGAATGATCACAAGCCATCAAACCACCAAACTGAACTGCTTGAATTTCAAAAGCAGTGTGTAAGACTGGTGGAGGAGTTGAAAATGATGCCAAAATGCATGAAAAAAAAACTGTGATTAAAAACCAACCAGGGTTATTCCACCAAATATTGATTATTTCTGAACTCTTAAAACTTTATGAATATGAACTTGTTTTCTTTGCATTATTTGAGGTCTGAAAGCTCTGCATCTTTTTTTTTTGTTATTTCAGTCATTTCTCATTTTCTGTAAATAAATGCTCTAAATGAGAATATTTTTATTTGGAATTTGGGAGAAATGTTGTCTGTAGTTTATAGAATAAAACAACAATGTTCATTTTACTCAAGAATAAACCTATAAATAGCAAAATCAGAGAAACTGATTCAGAAACTGAAGCACTCTCTTCATTTTTTCCAGAGCTGTATATATATCATTGTTTTTTCTCTTCTGTATCACAGATAGATTTGTTAGGGCTGGTTAATAGGTCAGCTGCATGTGTCAGTTTTATAACTGCGAGAGTGTGTAAAGATAAACTGCTCCTCTTAAATATCAATACTGTATTATCCAGCCTGTGCTCCTCGGAGCCGGTAGGTGAGCAGGTCACGGGTTCTCTGACCGTTCTCTTCTGACCTCCGTCAGGCTGGGTCTGGACCCCAAGCTGCTGACTGAGATTCTGAACATGAGCTCGGGTCGGTGCTGGTCCAGCGCCTCCTATAACCCCGTCCCCGGAGTGATGGAAGGAGTACCGTCTGCCAACAACTACCAGGGAGGCTTTAGCACCACGCTAATGGCTAAGGTATGACCTCAAACGGAGTGAAGACTTTATTTGTCCTTTAAAAAAGCAGATCATGGATCAATTAATCTGATGACAAATATAAATTAAGAAGACAAAACATTGGGACAGTATGAAAAATACAAATTAAAAGCTCAACATATTATTATATTATACCTGCTTCTACATTAAATAAAAAACTGATCTCACCAGCTCTATTCTATTCTACCAGTTTCAGTCCCTTTCAGAAGGAGCCATTTAAAGGCTCTGACACTTTTATGCAAATAATACGCTGTTTAATGCAAACAATAAGCTGTTGTTTGTGCTAGTTCATGCTTAACTGTGATAAAAGCACAAAACTCTTTATTTGAGTTATTTGAAACTTCTTATAACATCTCCATCATCTGCTGACTCGCTACGGGCAGTAGTTACAGATCCCTCCCTCAGACAAAGTCTGCTGGCTAATCCTGCTGTGTACTGTCTGAGGTTCTCAACCAGCAGACTGAAATGGAAACGTATCTTTTCTTGGTTTATTGTGATGTCAAAATAAGGGAGGAGCATCCAAAAGGCGCATAGAAGCAAATGATTCCTGATACCAAACTCTTTCGGCTGATTCACACTTTTTTTTTTTCACTTCTCGCTTCCACACTTTAATTATCTCGTTGCCACGCCTTAGGATCTCGTTACTACGTCTTAATAAGTCGTTGCCACAGCTTTCTTTTTTTGTATGATGTCACCTCAGGACAGGGGTCAGCAATTAAGTTTGGCCGCGGGCCAGATATTTTTTTTGTAAAATGAAGTGTAATGGGATGGAGCTACAGACTAGGAAAAGCTCTCCAGCCCAGAGGGTTGTTGAACCCAGTTGCAGAACAGTTGATCTCAAAGCAGGTAAACCCAAGAAGAAAGAAAAAAATAAATAAATTAACTCACCACTCCACACGCGGGATCCAACCCGTGTCGTCAGGGTCACGTTCCAATACACTATCACTGCTCCAGCTAGTGAATTGGGACGCGGCCAGGTAAAAAAAAGCCCTTATAAGGAGATAGGGAGCACAAGAATAAGAGGAAAAACGAGAACAAGCGGAAAATAAAGTCACGTCGAGCACGACCGAGAGACAGACAGGGGAGGAATATAAACAAAAGCTCACCAGAGAAGCATTTTATTCATAATTTTTTTTATTATCGTTTATTCTAGTTTAAACAAACAACCTCACGGACCAGATGTTTAATGCTCACAGGCCACCTATCCCTGGCCTATGTTTTTTAATGACATTTATTATTGTGTATAAAGCTATTGCGTAATAATCACAATACAGCAAAAGTAACAAATCAAACTGTGATTATTGTGATGTTGAGCAGAATGGTTGCACAGCCCGTAAACAAACAAAAAAACATATATAAACCGCACCGTTAAAAATGAGTCTCATGTTCAGATAATTAGGATCAAGTTCATAAAATAAATTTAAGAAAAGACCTTTTAAAAAATTATGATTTTTTTTTTCCTTTTATTTTTCTTTTTTTAGGACCTTGGTTTCGCCCAGAACTCTGCAACCAGCACTCGGACTCCGGCTCCTCTCGGATCCCTGGCTCACCAGATCTTCCGCACCATGTGTGCTCGCGGCTACGCTAACAAAGACTTTTCCTCCGTGTTCCAGTTCCTGCGTGAGGAGGAGGAGCAGTAGATCCGGGCCCTCTGATTGGTGGATGGGCCTCGTGGTGGGAAAGGGAGTAGTCGTCGTTGTGGTTGACCAGTTTAGTGTTGATACGCGTTTCTACGTCCAAAAGGGAAAGTTTGGTTAAAGGTGTTTCTGTGCATTGTGTAGTAGCCTTACGATGATGATGATGATGATGATTATGATGAAGATTATGAAGATTTAAAGGCTCTCCCCCACCTCTGATCCTCTGCATTTAGACCTGATCCTGAACCTGTGAGTTAAACCGATAAACCAGTGATGACGATGATGATGTCGGCCATTCTGATTGGCCAGTTTTGTCCTTTACTCACCTGTATAAGTTTACAATCTGTTCATTCTCATTGGAGGAAGCCACCAAACTCCGCCCCCATTGGACAGATCCTCTGAGCCATAAGTAGTGACTCCTTTTTATCTGTGAAATATACCTCAGGCTGATTCAGCAGAAATCTGCATGTGTTACATTTACAGGATTATGCATGTTAAACACATCTCTGCTGTGTTTAATACAACAGAATAATGCAATCATAACGTTTCTCTCTTTTCTCTCTTTTCTCTTTTTTTGTCTGCTTTTGCTGAGCCAGGGCCAGTAATGTAGCATGGTGTTTTTACATATTTACTTCTTTATTTCTTATATTTGCTGTTAAAACTGACGGTTTTGGCTTTTTGCTGTTGTCTATGGAGCCCCAGTCTAAGAAGAAAGAGTAAAAAAATCTATTTTTCTCCTCTAAATAAAAGAGAAAACTCTTAAAAAAAAATCTGTTTTATTGTGCATATTGAGTGTACATCCAAAGAGCAGGCTAGAAAAAGTAAGTGTTTTTTTTCATTGTTTTAAAATGTTCTGTATTATAGATTAATACTAAACTCATCCAGACTATAAAGAAAAACATCCGGAATTATTTATTAAACAGCTCAGTTTCCTCTGCTGAGAAGAGTTTGTTGGACACGTCCAGGTAGCTGCACCGTTACAATAGCAATCCACCAAAGTCAGAGCTCACCTGTCTCTTAAAGGGAATGATGAGCAAGAGACACTCTGATTGGTTTGTTTTCCGTTATGCCCAAAACAGACCTATTTTTGCATGAATGAAGTTTTTTTTGTTGATCCTGAAGTGTTTGCTCACTCGTTCTGGCCGGTTGAGGACGTTTGTTTGAGGACTTTGTTTCTTAACTCAGAAGCTGTTCGGGTTTGGTTGAGGACGATTGGTTGAGGATGTTTGGTTAAGGACGATTGGTTGAGGACTTTGTCTCTTAACTCAGGAGCTGTTTGGGTTTGGTTGAGGATGTTTGGTTGAGGATGTTTGGTTGAGGACTTTGTCTCTTCAGAACTCAGAAGCTGTTTGGGTTTGTTTGAGGATGTTTGGTTAAGGACGATTAGTTAAGGACTTTGTCTCTTAACTCAGGAGCTGTTTGGGTTTGGTTGAAGACTTTGTCTCTTAACTCAGAAGCTGTTTTGGTTTGGTTGAGGACGTTTGGTTGAGGATGTTTGGTTAAGGACGATTGGTTGAGGACTTTGTCTCTTAACTCAGGAGCTGTTTGGGTTTGGTTGATGATTATTGGTTGAGGTTGTTTGGTTGCTGACTTTGTCTCTTAACTCAGAAGCTGTTTGGGTTTGGTTGAGGACGATTGGTTGAGAACGTTTGGTTAAGGACTTTGTCTCTTAACTCAGGAGCTGTTTGGGTTTGGTTGAAGACGATTGGTTGAGGACGATTAGTTGAGGACGTTTAGTTGAGGACATTTGGTTGAGGACTTTGTCTCTTAACTCAGAAGCTGTTTGGGTTTGGTTGTGGGCGTTTGGTTGAGGACATTTGGTTGAGGACTTTGTTCTCTTCAGAACTCAGGAGCTGTTTGGGTTTGGTTGTGGATGTTTGGTTGAAGATGTTTGGTTGAGGGCGTTTGGTTGAGGGCGTTTGGTTGAGGATGTTTGGTTGAGAATGTTTGGTTAAGGACGACTGGTTGACGATGTTTGGTTGATGGTGTTTGGTTAAGGACTTTGTCTCTTAACTCAGGAGCTGTTTGGGTTTGGTTGAAGATGTTTGGTTGAGGACGTTTGGTTGAGGACGTTTGGTTGAGGACGTTTGGTTGAGGACGTTTGTTTGAGGACGTTTGTTTGAGGACGTTTGGTTGAGGACGTTTGGTTGAGGACTTTGTCTCTTAACTCAGAAGCTGTTTGGGTTTGGTTTGGTTGAGGACGTTTGGTTGAGGACGTTTGGTTGAGGACGTTTGGTTGAGGACGTTTGGTTGAGGACGTTTGGTTGAGGATGTTTGGTTGAGGACGTTTGAGGACTTTGTTCTCTTCAGAACTCAGGAGCTGTTTGGGTTTGGTTGAGGATGTTTGGTTGAGGACATTTGGTTGAGGACTTTGTCTCTTAACTCAGAAGCTGTTTGGGTTTGGTTGAGGACATTTGGTTGAGGACTTTCTCTTAACTCAGAAGCTGTTTGGGTTTGGTTGAGGACGTTTGGTTGAGGACTTTGTCTCTTAACTCAGAAGCTGTTTGGGTTTGGTTGAGGATGTTTGGTTGAGGATGTTTGGTTGAGGACTTTGTCTCTTCAGAACTCAGAAGCTGTTTGGGTTTGTTTGAGGATGTTTGGTTAAGGACGATTAGTTAAGGACTTTGTCTCTTAACTCAGGAGCTGTTTGGGTTTGGTTGAAGACTTTGTCTCTTAACTCAGAAGCTGTTTGGGTTTGGTTGAGGACGTTTGGTTGAGGATGTTTGGTTAAGGACGATTGGTTGAGGACTTTGTCTCTTAACTCAGGAGCTGTTTGGGTTTGGTTGAGGACGATTGGTTGAGGATGTTTGGTTAAGGACGATTGGTTGAGGACTTTGTCTCTTAATTCAGGAGCTGTTAGGGTTTGGTTGAGGATGTTTGGTTGAGGATGTTTGGTTGAGGACTTTGTCTCTTCAGAACTCAGGAGCTGTTTGGGTTTGGTTGAAGACTATTGGTTGAGGACGTTTGGTTGAGGATGTTTGGTTAAGGACGATTGGTTGAGGACTTTGTCTCTTAACTCAGGAGCTGTTTGGGTTTGGTTGATGATGATTGGTTGAGGTTGTTTGGTTGCTGACTTTGTCTCTTAACTCAGAAGCTGTTTGGGTTTGGTTGAGGACGATTGGTTGAGAACGTTTGGTTAAGGACTTTGTCTCTTAACTCAGGAGCTGTTTGGGTTTGGTTGAAGACGATTGGTTGAGGACGATTAGTTGAGGACGTTTAGTTGAGGACATTTGGTTGAGGACTTTGTCTCTTAACTCAGAAGCTGTTTGGGTTTGGTTGTGGGCGTTTGGTTGAGGACATTTGGTTGAGGACTTTGTTCTCTTCAGAACTCAGGAGCTGTTTGGGTTTGGTTGTGGATGTTTGGTTGAAGATGTTTGGTTGAGGGCGTTTGGTTGAGGATGTTTGGTTGAGAATGTTTGGTTAAGGACGACTGGTTGACGATGTTTGGTTGATGGTGTTTGGTTAAGGACTTTGTCTCTTAACTCAGGAGCTGTTTGGGTTTGGTTGAAGATGTTTGGTTGAGGACGTTTGGTTGAGGACGTTTGGTTGAGGACGTTTGGTTGAGGACGTTTGGTTGAGGACGTTTGAGGACTTTGTTCTCTTCAGAACTCAGGAGCTGTTTGGGTTTGGTTGAGGATGTTTGGTTGAGGACGTTTGAGGACTTTGTTCTCTTCAGAACTCAGGAGCTGTTTGGGTTTGGTTGAGGATGTTTGGTTGAGGACATTTGGTTGAGGACTTTGTCTCTTAACTCAGAAGCTGTTTGGGTTTGGTTGAGGACATTTGGTTGAGGACTTTGTCTCTTAACTCAGAAGCTGTTTGGGTTTGGTTGAGGACATTTGGTTGAGGACTTTGTCTCTTAACTCAGAAGCTGTTTGGGTTTGGTTGAAGATGTTTGGTTGAGGACTTTGTTCTCTTCAGAACTCAGGAGCTGTTTGGGCTTGAGGTGAGCTGGAGGATTTGGGTGCGTCTGCTGATAGTAAAAGTTGAATATAAGGAGTGAAATTTGTAAGAATAACAGACGTTTCCCTCAAAACATCCAGACAGCGGTCAGCGGCGTTACGCAGAGAGAGAGTGCCCTCGCCGTGCCTCCTGACATCTGCAGCTCTGCCTCCAGCTCTGCGGTTCACTCGCTTTTCCATTGTTCTGTTAAAAAACCCAGATCCAGACAAACCCAACCACACACACACACACACACTTACACACACTCTTCAAATCATGCCCTTATTTCCAGCATCACAATCAAAAGCAGAAAAGCAGTGTGTTTAATAGTGTTGTGCTCCTTCATATTGTGTGTTTTTATGAATCTGTCGCGCTGTTTGTGCAGTCGACACTCAGACAGACATGCCGGCCCAGTCTGAATTAGCCTAGCGCTCGTTAAAAACGCTTTTATCTCCTGCTTTTAATTGCAGGACTTAATTTTACGGCCAGCGCTCGTGATGTGCAGTTATGTGGCTGCAGTCTCAGACGGTCCTACGCACCATAAGTGCGCTAATGGTTTAACTGGGATGGCTAGTTGTTAACTGGGAGTGTTGGGTTGTAACTGGTTGGGTGTGTGTTTAACTGGAAATTATGGTGCTAGCGCTATATGCTAACGGCGGTGTGTCGGCTTTAAGCTGGAGATTGAGCTCCAGACTGGAAGTTGATGCATTCATTTATTTATTTATTTATCTATTTTTTACACCTGTCCAGAAGGTGTATAGTTTTGGGCTATTTAAAGTTATGCTCATTGCTATCTTACACCCAGCCAACAGTTTGTGTTTTCACACTTTGGGCCTGAATTGTTTAAACAGCAGCAGAGCTTCTGAATATATCTACACTGATGGGCGTGGTGTTCTGGAAATGAGGTGTGTTCAGGTACATTTCTGGAGTTTTGCTTGTTTATCTTGGTAACAGAAAACACAGGAGCTCCACTGACTGAATACAACCCAGACAGACGCCAACAGTCAGACGTTCATCGCTATTTCAGCAACTTTTACATCAACAATAAACAGAATAGTAAATAAAATAACATTGCTGTTCCCGTAAATGAGCTGCTGGAGCTCCTTCACAGCGTCAACCAGCAGCTCAGTTTCCTCTGCTGAGAAGAGTTTGTTGGACACGTCCAGGTAGCTGCACCGTTACAATAGCAATCCGCCAAATCCGTCAGAGCTCACCTGCTTCTACTCTTAAAGGGAATGATGAGTAAGAGACACTATGATTGGTTTATTTCACGTTACACCCAAAATTAACCACACCCATGATTATTTAAGAGAATTCAAGCTGCACATGATGTACTTTTCCCGACGTTACGATAGCAAAGACACAATGACACATTGTAAATCAAGCTGCACTGTGCATGGCCTCAAATTATTACTGGTATCGTTGGTTTTGGATCCTTTTAAATTAAAAGTATTGGGTCATAATCAGAAAACTGTGCCTTTTTCCCTCAAAGTTGTCAAAAGATAACTTAAGATTAGTATTTTTCTTAAAATATTTATCATTTTATAAGACTCCAGACTACACAGAAATCTATGTTTTAGCTTAATTTATCACTTTTTATTTCCTGTCATGCATGCGTCCAATGGACAATTTCAGTTGGAAATGTTAATGTTGTTCTTCTTCAGTTTCAAACATACATTTAGATTTTCTAAAATAATTTTAATGATAATTTACTGCAACAGGGTGAAGTAAAGCTTAAACAATGTTAAGGTTGTGATGTCACTGATGATGTCAAAGGTTACTTTCTGACAAAGTGGACAGGTGATTGTTGGACAATGAGGTTTAAATACCTTTGATATTTTTTATAAAAAAACACTAAATTTTATTTAAAAAAAAAAAAAAAAAAAAACACCTTTAAGGATCCAAGTGGTCCAGCGGTCTAATGTGCTGCCACTATGAATGGGAGGTCGCATGTTCGTATCCCGCTCATGCAGCTTGCCATCAGCTGCCGGAGTCCTGAGAGAGCACAGTTGGTCTTGCTCTCTCTCTGGGTGGGCACAGTACAGTAGGTGGCGCTCTTTCTTTCCCCTCATCATTCCTAGGGTGATGTGGATCAGTACAAGGCTGCGTCTGTGAGCTGATGTATCAGAACCGAGTCGCTGCGCTGCTTTTCTCTGAGCGTTAGCGCTGTGATGATACTCGGCAATGCTACAGCATCAGCAGCAGTTCAGAAAAGAGGCGGAGTCTGACCTCACGTGTATCGGAGGAGGCGTGTTCTAGTCTTCACCCTTCTAGGGTCGCAGGCGCCAATGGTGATGGGGATGCACAAATCCAAATTGGGAGAAAAAAATGGGAAAAATCTAAAATAAATGTAGAAAAACAAAACACACCTCAAGCTTTTTACTCTTTAAGTAAAAGTACTGGTTTCTAAACTACTTAAAGTATAAAAGTAAAAGTAATGTAAGGAGTCCTATAGTGCACTACCCCCCCCCCCTCCCTTAAACACATTTTACTAAAAGCCATGATGACTATAATGTTAAAATATTACTATGTTAATGTTGATAATATAATTTTCTGCTGCATATACAAAACATCCAATACACCAAATATTGATTTCTGAACTCTTAAAACTTTATGAATATGAACTTGTTTTCTTTGCATTATTTGAGGTCTGAAAGTTCTGCATCTTTTTTTT
Organism: Astyanax mexicanus; assembly: GCF_023375975.1. Lineage (NCBI taxonomy): Eukaryota > Metazoa > Chordata > Actinopteri > Characiformes > Acestrorhamphidae > Astyanax > Astyanax mexicanus. Next base: position 62,655,714 of record NC_064410.1, on the reverse strand, counting down.
TGTTATTTCAGTCATTTCTCATTTTCTGTAAATAAATGCTCTAAATGAGAATATTTTTATTTGGAATTTGGGAGAAATGTTGTCTGTAGTTTATAGAATAAAACAACAACGTTCATTTTACTCAAACATAAACCTATAAATAGCAAAATCAGAGAAACTGATTCAGAAACTGAAGGGCGGGGCATGTGCAGGTGTGATGGATCACAGTATAAACCAATAGGGAGTGGGAATGGTATATGTTTATACTTCTCTACATCCAATCACAATCAGATTCACTCTATCTGGATGGAGAGATTTATCTGGATAGGGGATTTATTGAACGATGAGAAGCTGTAACGTAACGTAATGAAGTATTTGTACTTCTGTAAGTTAATTGACTCCTCTGTTATCAGGTATTGTGTGTTGAGTGTATTGTGAGTCTGGTGAACCTCAGGTCTATATTGAAGGCCCGCTGCTGTTTTCTCCATTATCCTGAGCTGGATTGCGTCTGGAGCGGCCGGCGTTTGACTCATGTTTACAGAATGAGCGGCGTGAGCGTCTCAGACGGTGTGCTGTCCAGTCTGACCTCAGGACTGCGAGTGCCGAGCGTCAGCCGCGCTGAGTGTGATTCATATTCGGGTTTTAATTTGGCCCTGTTTACAAGGGGGCTGCAGCGAGCTGCGGTTCCCTCATTAACAGCACTTGAAAGTGGCTATAAAGAGAGCAGCGGTGAGGCCGGCCCGCACTGACGTCTGTACACCACACACACACACACACACACACACTCGCACAATTACTGCAACAAACACTTCTACACACACGTGCACACGAGCAGTCAGCACTTCAGAACCTGGACAAATAGCCTCACTACAACACACCCTGTCATGTAGGATCTTCTCAATAACACTCGTGAGCTCTACAGATAATGTATTTCAGATCGAAATACAGTATCGTAGACTTTTGTTGTAGTAAAACATGATAAATAATTCTTATCTTTGATGAATAGCACACCTCCGTTCTCCCACAGCGTTCAGAGATCCAGAAATTTTAACAGTTTATCCTATGCGGGCTATGCGGAGTCTATATATATACATGTACATATATGTCTATGTTATTATCAGTACAGTGATGGTGGTGCTCGGAGCTGAAGTTAGTAGTATTATAGGATGTAAACAGTGTTTTTAATAAGCTTCTTCTGCACGTTTTAAGTTATTAATGCCTGGTTTTAAATATCAGAGCTCTCCGGATTCTAGTAAGGAGGTGTGGAGCTACTTTGAGCTGGATAACGGTGGAAAAAGTGATTTATCAGGGTAAATTATGCCCCGTATCTCCCAGTCTGAAGGGTGTTCGGATAAACTGTTACATTTCTGGATCTCTGAACGCTGTGGGAGAGTGGAGGTGTGCTTTTCATCAAAGATAAGAACTTTTTATCATGTTTTACTCCAACAAAAGTACATTTTACACTGGAGTTCTCCTTTAAGTAGACATTTAGGTTATCTATACTTTACTGGAGTGATAATTTTCATTCATGGTTTCATTCCGGCTTCTCATCGTTCAATAAAACCCCTATCCAGATAAATCTCTCCATCCAGAATCTGATTGTGACTGGATGTAGAGAAGTATAAACATTTACCCCCCCCCAACAAACTCCAGCAAGATAATAGCAGTCGTATTTAGTCTAGTATGAAGATGATCCGTGCAGAGACTCGAGAGAACTCCAGATAAACTCCAGTCCAACTAAACTTCTTTAATATATTTACATTCATTTACAATGGGAATAAATGCAGCTGAAACACTAGAGAACAGCCTAGTGCAAATCCCAAAATATATTATCAACATTAACATTTTAATATTTAACATTATAGTCATTATGACTTTTAATAAAATGTGTTTTGGGGAGTGGGGATATTATAGTGCAGTGGTTCCCAACCTTTTTCTTCAGGGACCCATATTTTTACCATTATAAGCTTTGGTGACCCAACATACCCCCCCCCCCCCCCCCCCCCCCCAAAATGTAAAAGATGTAAGTGTATAATTGGGTTGGGGGGGGGGAGGGGGGTTAGAAATGACAAATAAAAACTGACATTTACTATAGATGAATAAAATAAACACGTAAAAAAGGAAAAATTGATACATAAAACATAAGGAATTTTTATCTTATGAAGAAAAAAATAATTAGATCAATAAAATAATACAACTATTTAAAATGAATAAACAATAATTTATATAAAATAAAAACAAACAAACAAAAAAAAGAATAATATCAGTTTCAGTTTCAGTTTCAAATCAGTAAAACAGCTCACCAAAACCTCAACCTGTCCAAATATTGGACAATAATTGATTAACTTTACAGGCCCTCACTCATTTTCATTTATTTAACTAAACTGAGTTTTATATTCTTATATTATTATATTCAGCCTCGCGCTGACTTCAGCTCCGCGCTGCCGGAGAGAGAGAGAGACAGAGAGAGCGCAGCGCAGCGCGGCGAATTTTGCTTACCCTAGACTATATATAGTATTAAAATTAAACCCCTTAAAATCAAGAGGGCTTCGCGACCCATCGTGGATCTTTGGCGACCCATAGGTTGGGTCGCGACCCATAGGTTGGGAACCACTGTTATAGTGCACTATAGGACTATAGGTGGTGTTGGAAAAGTGCCAAATATAATAGAATAAATCAAAATGCATTTCATAATACACAAATTACAAAGGATTTTCTAAATAAAAAACTGATACAGAGGTGGAACATGCAACATGACAATGACCCAAAACATTTAAGCAAATCCACCATTGTAAAAGAATGTCTCAAAAATGAAGAAGAGACCAATCAAGCACATTATGACCACCTCCTTGTTTCTAAGCCCAATGTCCATTTTTTTCTGCTCCCCCGATTAAATATATCTGTATTTCTGTATCTGTCTCTCTACATGCTTTATTATTCTCCTCTTTACCCTCTGTTCTTCAATACCTTCTTTATCCACTACAGTTTCTTATTAGTTTCAGTAAGACAGAAAGCCTTTTTTAACAGGATTATTTTATATCAGTAAATGCTGAACTTCTGCTGGTTGCTCTCTGGTGTACACATGTGAGGAACTTCACTCTGCATCAGTGGAGAAACTAATAAGTGAGGTCAGATTATATCCAGCTACTGGTTTAGTTCAGGTTTTTATCTTTGACTACGTTTTCCACTCACAAAAAAAACCCATTACAAAACAGCTGCTTCAACATGTGCATTTTTCCACACATACAGTATATGGACAAACGTAGCAGAACACCTGTTTATTCATGGTTTTCAAACAATCCAATATATATATTCTTTAAAATGAACATAATTTACCTCTTTTACACGAGTTAGAATAGGTCTATGTTCTATACAAAACATGTTCATGCAGTTCTTTACACATAAAATCACTTTTACATAATGATACAGATAAAGATCTCACCAGCTCTATTCTTCACAGTTTCAGTCCTTTTCAGAACGAGCCATTTAAGGGCTCTGTCACTTTTATTCAAATAAGCTGTTGCTGTCCATTGGTTACACTTTGCTTTTACCACAAGTTATCTTGTGCTGAATTAGTTGATGCTTAACTACAATTAAATCTAAAAGCAATGACCTGCCAGAGACAGAAGGTACAGATCCCTCCCTCAGAAGAGGTCTGCTGGCTAATCCTGTTGTGTACTGTATTTTATAAGTAGATACAATATTGAACAAAAAACCCGAAATATTGCAATAGTGCTGGGATAGCAGGGTTTCTGCGGGTTCTTGAAAAGTCCTAAAATGTCTTAAATTAAACGTCTTAAATTTACTGTAAATTTGCGGTAGGTATTACATTTTTAGGTGGTGCATTAAATGCCAGTGGGGAAAGCACACACTAACATTAGTGTTGAGTTACTGGGGGAAAACTAAGGTTAGCGGAGAGCTAGCTAACATTACTGAGGAGAGAACTAAGGTTGGTGTAGGGCTAGCTAACATTAACCGGGAGACAACTAAGGTTAGTGGAGTTAACATTAGCGATGAGCTAGATAACATACTAACATCAGCGGCGAGCTAGCTAACGTTTCTAAGGAGAGAACTTAGTGTAGAGCTATCTGACATTAGCGGAGAGCTAGCTAACGTTATTGAGGAGAGAACTAAGGTTAGCTGAGTTATCATGAGCTAGCTAACATACTAACATTAGCGGAGAGTTAGCTACGTTACCGGGGAGAATAGTAGGGTTAGCGGTGAGCTAGCTAACATACTAACATGTTCTGCATCACAGTGGAAAAAAATTGGAGAGAAAAAAATTATAACAAAATTTAAATTTTCAATACAATAAATTATTTTCTACTTATTAAGTGATGACTACATTTTTGAAGTCTTAAAAATGTCTCAAATTTGACTTTTAACCCTTTGAACTCTAGGCTGTTTCTGTGTGTTTTTTCTCCATTTTTGTTTTCAGTTCCTCCTTCAGGTCTTATAATACAGTAATTATATCAGACAGACACATGCCCTGATCTCTTTTACTCCAGAACACATACGGCTGCTCAAAAATATAATCATTTAAAATGTAATAGGAAGCAGAATTGTTATATTTTCCTGGAACTGATCATGTTTTGCTCAAAATATTAACAAGCGCCTGCTTGTTTTTGTTTTTTTTTTTACTTATTTTTGAATGTATAGACTTTAAATATATTCACACCTATGATATCTTTTCAAAAATGGTTAAACTAGAGTGTTTATGAGTTAAAAGCATAAGAATATTGATCATTTGAGTTCATTACATAGATTATTATCTATTACTTTGATAAAATACATGGAGAAACAGCATCAGGCGGAGTTATTTTATTTTTCCTGATAATCAATAATCACACCTGTAGGATACATGTAGATACTAAAAACCTGACACTCAGAGCAGCCTATACCTTTCAGTATTTTAATCAGGACACACAAAGAAAACTACTGTATATACAAAAATTTAAACTTTTTTTTTTTGTCTAAATAAATAAAAATTTAGTTTAGCTCAAAATACGTCCTTAGTAAAAATAAAGTAAAATAAAAACTATATAAAGTAGTGCGCACACCATACCTAGTTATATCCATCCGTAGGGTTATAAGGCTCTTCTCTCATATGCTTGGAACTCCTGATGAGTGCCAGTTCCATCATCCCTGTTGAAACAGAACGTCAGAATAAGACCTGGAGAAGCTCCAGAGCTGGGTTTTAGAGTGAGGGGTTGGGGCAGGGTTAACATATGGAGCTCCGCTGGGCGTCGGAGGTATTTTGCTTGTTACATGATTGTTTCTCGGCACTTTAAAGGTGCTTAAGATGATTAAGTGGGCGAGGGACACCAGATTAGCCAATTAGCCGCATCCCTCGACACCTCCTCCTGCACGTGCATGTCTGGCGGCGGGGGGTGTGTATGAACGGGTGTGTATTTATGTATGTATGTGTGTATGTTTGTGTTGTAAGTGTGTGTTGTAGGGGTCAGGTGGAAAGGCCTACACTAATTGCCCTCTCCCCAGTGTGTCTATAAGTGTGTGTATGTGTCTATAAGTGTTTGTATGTGTGTGCAGACACACTCCTGTGTGGCCGGCTCTAGAAGTTCATTTACAGTCTCAAATGATTTCATTATCTCACCATAATAACCGGGACGCCGCTGCCCTGCTCTTTAGTACGTAACATTTAGCGAGAGGAAGAAGATGCATGACTTCCTGCTAAAGGCTTAATGTTAGCGGGTGGAGGGGGAGCAGCTAAATGGGCTTTGATCCAGTTTTTTATTTTTTTTCCCTGCATTATAAATGAATAGTGAAGTGATCCAGACTATAAGGGAACACATAAGGAATCATGTAGTAACTTAAAAATGTTAACGGACTAAATCTATTGTTTTTTTCATTCATTTTAAAATGTGTAGTTATGCTCCGGTGATCTGGTATAACACTGCTTTAGTCCGGTGGAGGAGTGGTGGGCAGGGAGAAACGATAGGTTTTTAGTCCTTGCGCATGAATATTCATACATGTAATACATGGAATTTAAAATAAAGACATTTTTACACTAATAACAGTCTTTGCAATGTCAAATGTTACTTTACAACATGTGTAATAATGCCCTGCTAAGTGCAGTTCAGCCACTGATGTAGTCTTAGAGTCTCTGTAAAACACCAAATCCAACGGAGATCATATTTAAACCTATAGATACCTATAGATACTTACACACAGAGGTGGGTAGAGTCCAGATCCAACTGTTCTAAACATCTAAACACCTACCTATCTCAATTGTACTTGGCTGGTGGTGTTTTTCCTCCATAGACTAATTCTAACCATTTGTTTCTTAGCTCTGAATTACTGGGTAAAGTATATAAACACTGATGTGTTATTTGCACAAATAACACAGGAATGAACTGCATGCTGTTCCTAGCGCTGTTAGCTCCTATCTGACGAGACGGCGTCGCTGCCTGGCTTCAGCTCTGCCTGAGTGGCTATAAATACTAATTGACGGGTTGATGTAGACATGGTGCTTTTCATGATTGACTCGTTTTTTCTGAATATTTTCTTTTACTAGCCGCTACAGACAATGAGGAAGAGTTTCATCATGTGCAGCATCATAAACAACTCAGAGGGACCCACTGTATTTCACAAACAACAAGAACAAGTGGATTTTAGCGGAAGGACACATTTAAAGAAACCAAAATGCTCTTCCTTTCCTGGGGCAGTCCTGATGAGTGCCAGTTTCATCATTATAATGTTTTTGATGGTCTTTGTGGTGACTGCACCTGAGGATACTTTCAAAGTTCTTAAATGTTTCAGATTGATTGGCCTTCATTTATATATATTTTGCTATAATGAACCCCGCCTACACCATGCGGGGAGGGGAACTGTGATGATGATACTTGGGGTACAGTTCAGAACAGCTTGGGACGGTTCTCAAGCCAAATCCCCCCCGCAGCTAGGTAAGAGATTAAGATGAGGGTGGTGATGGGGTGGAGGCGGGTGCGAGGTCGAAAGTCACGTAGGTGAGGAGCACCTGGGAGGTATATATATATAGGACCAGGGGGAGGAGCTAGGGAACTTGAGGCGTGGTTCATATCCCAAAACTCTGTTAATTCTTAACAACACATATATATTTTTTTCTTTATTTAGTTGAGTAGTTCTTGCTTCTCAATCTGAATAAGAACATTACTCAAATATCAATTAACAACTTTACAAGAATCTAAAATATAAAATATATTCTGATTTTAGTTTTTAAATTAAATAGTTTTTTTCTGAATCTCTCTCTCTGTAACTCTCTTTCTGTATCTCTCTCTCTTTCTCTCTCTCTCTTTCTCTTGCTGTATCTTTTTCTCTCTGTATCTCTCTCTCTCTCTGTGTATCTCTCTCTCTCTGTGTATCTCTCTCTCTCTCTCTCTGTATCTCTCTCTCTCTCTGTGTGTGTATCTCTCTCTCTCTCTGTATCTCTCTCTCTCTCTGTGTGTGTATCTCTCTCTCTCTCTTTCTCTTGCTGTATCTTTTTCTCTCTGTATCTCTCTCTCTCTCTGTATCTCTCTCTCTCTCTGTGTGTGTATCTCTCTCTCTCTCTGTATCTCTCTCTGTATCTCTCTCTGTATCGCTCTCTCTCTCTCTCTCTCTCTCTCTCTGTATCTCTCTCTCTCTCTCTCTCTGTGTATCTCTCTCTCTGTATCTCTCTCTCTCTCTCTCTGTATCTCTCTCTCTCTCTCTGTGTATCTCTCTCTCTCTGTATCTCTCTCTCTCTCTCTCTGTATCTCTCTCTCTCTCTGTATCTCTCTCTGTATCGCTCTCTCTCTCTCTCTCTCTCTCTCTCTCTCTCTCTCTCTGTATGATGGCGTGTGTGAGTAACGATGCTGGTTCGGTCCTATTCATCACCCTCTCCTCCTCACGTTCAGGAGCTCCTCATTATATTAATTACTCTTATTGGAAGAGTGATCATCGACCCAATCAGAATCCATCACACTTCAGTTCCCGTGGCCATCAGGATCCATCACCCACCCTGTCCCATGACAATTGGCCAGGTAAATGATGAGGGTGTACGGGCAGGGGCGGGTGGTAGACCTGGACCCCGTGGGGGGAGATCTGGTGCGTCTGTGTATGACCGAATGAGCTAGCATGATGCTAAAGCGCTAACCAGCAGTGCTTGTTCAAATGCTAAACCATCATATCAAACCTTTAATGTACAGCTGATTACCAGTTATATCTAGATATACAGTTAAAAAATGTATACCTTTAGAATTAAGCTTTATTGTGTACAATATGAGGGGTGCAGATTGGTCCTAATTCTAATCCCGGTCATGCAGCTTGCCATCAGCTGTCGGAGCCCCGAGACAGCACAGTTGTCCTTGCACTCTCTGGGTGGGTACAGTAGATGGTGCTCTTTCTTTCTACTCATCACTCCTAGGGTGATGTGGATCAGCACAAGGCTCTGCGTCTGTGAGCCGATGTATCAGAACCACTGCGCTCAACCTTTATTTTCACTCAACAATGTTGACGAGCATTTATAACATCACAGGGATTGAAAACAATTAATAATAAGCTAGAAATAATATGGAACAAAAGAGTAAGAAATAATAAATAAAATAAATACTCATTTTAAAGCAACATTTAATATATATGAATAAAATATATGTGTAAAATAGAGAATTCTAAAAGACCATGAAAAAACAAATTGACACATAAAAAGTAAAGAATTTATAAAATATAAAATAAAGAAAGAGTAGTAAAAGCAAAGTAAATAATAGAATAATAATGAACTAAGAACATATAGAATAAAAAAAAATAAAAAGTAATAGTAGATGGAATCTAATGGTTTGAGAGCACTGGCAGACGCTTTTTTAATAAATAATAAATTACACCATAAATTACATCTCCATAGTCCAGAACTGCTAGTATGGTTCCTCCACTTTTAATTTTCTAGTGTGCACGGGTAAACAGGATTTATTACTGTAAAGGAATCCAAGCTTTTATCTGCACTTTATGGCGAGTTTGTTAAAATAGGATTTAAAAGAAAGGTTTTCATCGAGCCAGATGCAGAAATATTAATATTCACCGACTTGTTCGATGCAGGATTTTGTCAGGGTAGTATAGTTATAGTTATGGAATTTAAAACAATATTTGAAAATCTGGAAAACAGTACGAATTTGGTTTTATTAGCATTTATATCCATCATGTAAATGCAATTGTTGCGACATCCTACAGGATTATTGTCACGCCTGGCCCTGTTTCCTGTCTGTCCTCGTGCCTGTGTTGTCCCACGTGACCCGTGCCCCTGTGTTCTGCCTGTGATTTTCCATTACCTCATGTCTCATTTGTAGCTCCACCCCTTCCCCAGGTGTTTCCACTCCCAGTGTGTTTCCTGTTTAGTTAAATAGCTTTCCTCTGTCACCTGTCCTGGTCGGTCTTTGCACTGTCTCCTGTCGTTTGTCTTCCCGTGTTCCCAGATTTCCTCTCAGTGTTTCTCTCAGAGTTTCTCTCAGAGTTTCTCTCAGAGTTTCTCTCAGAGTTTCTCTCAGAGTTTCTCTCAGTGTTTCTCTCAGAGTTTCTCTCAGAGTTTCTCTCAGAGTTTCTCTCAGTGTTTCTCTCAGTGTTTCTCTCAGTGTTTCTCTCAGAGTTTCTCTCAGTGTTTCTCTCAGTGTTTCTCTCAGTGTTTCTCTCAGTGTTTCTCTCAGTGTTTCTCTCAGTGTTTCTCTCAGAGTTTCTCTCAGAGTTTCTCTCAGTGTTTCTCTCAGTGTTTCTCTCAGTGTTTCTCTCCGTGTCTATCTTAGTTTAATCCTTGTAATTATCCTTGCTCTGTTTGGTTCATTGTCTAGCTTTAGTTATTAGTTTATTTCTTTGTTTATCTACTCCCGCTTTGTTTGTTAGTTATTATCTATCTAGTTTAGTTCCTTATTGTTCTCCTCGTTTGTTTTTGTCAGCCTCCCTATTTGTTTGTAGTTTATATTTATCTTCCTGTTTATTCTGTTATTTTCTAGTTCCCTGTGTTTTCCCTAGTTTATTCCCTTGCCCTGTTTTAGTTTATCCTGCCTAGTTTTATAGTCTTCCCGTTTGTTTATCTTTAGTATCTCGTTTGTTTGTTAGTTTTAGCTCACCTCTGTTTCTTGTTTTCTTTGTTTCTTGTTTACTTGTTTATTTGTTTATTTATCATTAGTCTCTCTCTCTTGTTTATTCCTAGTTTATTTTCCAGCGTTTGTTTAGTTTTAATGTTCTCTAGCCTCCCTCGTTTGTTTAGTTATTTTGTTGTTACGTGTTTACTTGTCTCTTTGTTTATTAAATTCTCACCTTACCTGCACATACGTCCGCCTCCTCGTCTCTCTGCCTGGGTCAACCCTGACAATTATATTGTCAAATGAACAGAAAAGTAGTGATTGTTTAGTGATTGTTCAGTGAACGTCTGTGATATCAGTATTTAAAAATATATATAAATAAAATCACACTATTACTTGATACACTTAATAAAATGCATATTTTCTTTACAGCTGTAGACTCTATATAGCAGTAGCTCAGCACATTGGGTTACACGTTGGGTTAAGGCCCAATGAAATCCAGATGCGTCAATATCTTAAAATTCAATCTGGGGTTTATCAGACGTTGCTTTAACACGTCTCTGTTAGCCGTATCGCTGCTAATTGTGCTGGATGGAGCAGCCAGGACCTCACTGCGCTGCCAGGAGGACCTAACGAGGTAATCAGCGTGATTAAACATGTCTATTTATTTGAGGAATCCACGTTACAGAGTTAGACACTTACAGCCGTAATGCCGTAATGAAGGAACAACTGTTTCCAATATCTGAGCTGCTGCAGCGCTTGATGTTTGCTTCATGGTCAATTGACCCAGCATCTCATCCATGTCTGTGTTAATTGAACAAAACGAGAGAAGGAGAAAGAGGAAGAGAGGAGGAGGAGGAGGAGAGGAGGAGGAAAGGTGGAGATGTCTGCAAGAGAGATTGACTTAACGCCAAGCTATCGCCGATTAGCCGAGAGTGCTGCAGTGTTTCCCTGCTAGTTCTGATTCATCACAGTTAGCCATACAGAACGAATGCTAGCTTGTTTAGGAGGGTGGAGGGGTCAGCTGGACCAATCAGAATCGAGGATCACTAAGGGGAAGGTATTGTCAATCAATCAATCGATCAATCAAACTTTATTTACGTATATAGCACCTTTCAGACAAATAAGATTGAAATTCAAGGTACTTTACAGGTGATAAATTACAGAATTAATCATTTATCTATATAAAATAGAGATGAGAAGTGCACAAGAACCTTATTAAAAAACGCTGTTTACATCCTATAACTCAAGATTTAGTCCAAGGCACCGCCATTACTGAACTGATAATAACATAGACATACGCCGGCTACTATGCTATGCAGAGTCTATGTATATTAATTTCTATGACATTACCAATATGATTATGGATGCACACGAATCTGAAAGCTAGCATTATAGGATGTAAACAGTGTTTTTTAATAAGCTTCTTGTGCACTTTTTAAGTTATTAATGCCTGGTTTGAGGTCCAAGCATATTTAGTTTGGGGGTCAGTTTCTCTCTCTGAATTTTTGAACCAATGAGCAACACTTCTGTTTTGTCCTGGTTTAGCTGCACAATATCTGTGACATTTAATATTTGAGAAACACAAAAAAATGCATTTTGCGCAGCGTGCAAAAGGCATGAACTAATTTTCTTAATTAATCATGTGTGTGTGACATTTTGGGTGTAACATGAAATAAACCAATCAGAGTGCCAGTTGTCATTCCCTTTAAGAGGCAGGTGAGCTCTGACTTTGGCGAGTTCGTATCTTAACAGCGCAGCGCTCTTGTGCGTCTCAGCAGAGACAGATACTGAGCTGCTTGTTCACACTGTGAAGATACACCAGCAGCTCATTTAAGGGGTCAGCAATGTTATTTTATTCTTTATTCTGTTTGTTGTTGATGTAAATTATAAAATATATATAGAAATTAACTCTGATGATTGGCTGTTGTCAGGGTTTTAATCAGTCAGTGGAGCTCCTGTGTTTTCCGCCACCAAAATATATAGAAACACACCAGAAATTTACTCATCAGTGTAAATGTGTTTCTATGTATTCCAGTGTAAATGTATTCCACCTCCAGGTCCATGTTGCGGCGTAAAGCAAGGTTCAAGGGTGGGGTAATTGAAGATCGGCTATTGCAACATCCATGCACCGAATGAAGTAGAGGAGTGGTGACAAGACCGAACCCTGGTCTGCAGTCACCCACTGTGTTTGGGAACGATGGTGAGGTTCCCACTGGGCAGATCTCACTATAACAGCCTAGCTAAGTATAGAGAGCCAGAAGGTAACATAGACACAGAGGCACACAGAAACACTGAAATCCACCCACCAGAGATATCACCATGTACTTTTTGGTGGGTGTGTTTGGACCTGGGTTTAAAACACTGTGTAAGTGTGTGTGTGTGTGTGTGTGTGTGTGTGTGAGGCCAGGAGAGCACCCCACGTCCATCTATTATATTTACTCTACGACAGCCACACAGGAACCTGCTGGCCTTTTCTATTCCAATCAAACCAATAGCGGCTATATTTACCGCGTGTTCCCAGCCCAACGCACTGGTGAGCTCCGTGCGAGAGGGTCTGGCCCGTAATGGTGACTAAGCGGCGGGTGCTGGTGACAGATGAAGATTTAGCTCTGTGGATGAGAGCGCCGGATTAGCGATGACATTCTGACCACGCTATCCTATCATTCCCTGTCACGCAGCGTATCCCAGAAGCCCCGGGCCAGTTTCGCCCCGTCGAGGGGGCATGATGAGGTGATGAATGAACAAACCCACGGGAGGAGAGAGAAAACGAGAGGATTCACCGTTCCCCCCCACAGCCAGTGCCGATACAGAGCGACCTCTGACCTCTTACCATCCTTTATACTCTGACTTTCTGCTGCTTCTTACATTTAACACACAGATACAGTACAGATACAATCTGATCTCCTGGTCAGGACAATATGTGGATTTGTTAAGTAGAAATCTACAGGTCTGGAAAAACTAAGAGAGCACTTAAAAATAATGAGTTTCTTTTAATTTTACCAAATTGAAAACCTCTGGAATATAATCAAGAGGAAGATGGATGATCACAAACCATCAAACCACCAAACTGAACTGCTTGAATTTTTGCACCAGGAGTAAAACAGCATAAAGTTATCCAAAAGCAGTGTGTAAGACTGGTGGAGGAGAACATGATGCCAAGATGCATGAAAAAAAAACTGTGATTAAAAACCACCAGGGGTTATTCCAACAAATATTATTAAAGATTATTTCTGAACTCTTAAAACTTTATGAATATGAACTTGTTTTCTTTGCATTATTTGAGGTCTGAAAGCTCTGCATCTTTTTTTTTTTTGTTATTTCAGCCATTTCTCATTTTCTGTAAATAAATGCTCTAAATGAGAATATTTTTATTTGTAATTTGGGAGAAATGTTGTCTGTAGTTTATAGAATAAAACAACAATGTTCATTTTACTCAAACACAAACCTATAAATAGTGGTCTCTTATTTTTTTCTTCCAGAGCTGTATAATAATAAAACAGGAATTGGACAGATCTGATTAAAATAAATAGATTATTAAGGTTTTTTAATGAATCTAATCTCTTTTCTGGTTTCCAGACGCTGATCTGGAGGCTGTTGGTGAATCTCTGTGTTATGAACTCCTTCAGGGAGCAGCAGTCTGTATCTGAGAGGATAACTGTCATGTACCCACTATCCCTCACCGCGCCGGCCGGCGCTCAGCCGCTTCACTGCCACAAAATCAATAGAAAGGAATGACACCCCACCTCTTGCTCGCCCCTTCCCTTTCTCTTCCTGTCTCTCTTTAACACCCAGCCCTAATCTCCACTCTTCTCTTCTCTATTAACCCTTGTGTTGCCTAATGGGCAGAACTGACCCGCCACCATGTTTAACAGCAGTGATAACCCATTAAATGATCTTTTATTCAGCTAGATGGTTAATGCCTTTACCCAGATTAAACCAGATATTAGACACAATAAACCATATATTTGTTATCATTTAACATTTAACTGAACGTCTATTTTCTGGTCTATTGGATTATAAAGTGCATTAAGTGACACTAAGACTGCTCCAGCCTTAGTGCTGGAGAAACTTCACTGAAAACTCACCCTTATAAAGCTGTACTGCAGCGGAGTGGCTTTACTGCTCCTTATCTATCTATCTATCTATCTATCTATCTATCTATCTATCTATCTATCTATCTATCTATCTATCTATCTATCTATCTATCTATCTATCTATCTATCTAACAGTGTTCTATCTATCTATCTATCTATCTATCTATCTATCTATCTATCTATCTATCTATCTATCTATCTATCTATCTATCTATCTATCTATCTATCTTAGACAAACCTAGCAACAGTTTAGCAACAGCCAAGCAACACCTCAGGAACTGCTTGGTAACAACCACAACACCGTATCAACCACAACACCTTATCAACCACAACACTGTATCAACCACAACAATGTATCAACCACAACACTGTATCAACCACAACACCGTATCAACCACAACACCTTATCAACCACAACACTGTATCAACCACAACACCGTATCAACCACAATACCTTATCAACCACAACACTGTATCAACCACAACACCGTATCAACCACAACACCTTATCAACCACAACACTGTATCATCCACAACACCGTATCAACCACAACACCTTATCAACCACAACACCTTATCAACCACAACACCTTATCAACCACAACACTGTATCAACCACAACACCTTATCAACCACAACACCGTATCAACCACAACACATTATGAACCACAACACCTCATCAACCACAACACCTTATCAACCACAACACTGTATCAACCACAACACCTTATCAACCACAACACTGTATCAACCACAACACCGTATCAACCACAATACCTTATCAACCACAACACTGTATCAACCACAACACCGTATCAACCACAACACCTTATCAATCACACCACCTTATCAACCACAACACCTTATCAACCACAACACTGTATCAACCACAACACTGTATCAACCACAACACCGTATCAACCACAACACCTTATCAACCACAACACTGTATCAACCACAACACCGTATCAACCACAACACTGTATCAGCAAAGGACCCTACCATAGCAGCACCGTAGCAATCTTCCAGCAACACATCCAAAAAGCTAGTAGAAATATTTCCTTTAAAAAAGTGCTCATTTCTAGTATTTATAATAAAAATGTAATCAATAAAGAGTGTTTTTGGTAAATTAATAAAAAAAATCCTGTTTTTCTTCATAGTTTGGATGAGTTTAGTATTATTCTACAATACAGAACATTTTAAAATATAAAAAAAATCCAAACATTTGACCGGTACTTTACTTTCTATCAGATGTACCCTGCTCTGATTGGACTATCTATCTATCTATCTATCTATCTATCTATCTATCTATCTATCTATCTATCTATCTATCTATCTATCTATCTATCTATCTATCTATCTATCTATCTATCTATCTATCTATCTATCTATCTATCTTCGGCCTCGGAACGAAATTTATTTGATATTTTAAACTTTTTTTAGAAATAAAATACTGAAAAGTGGGGCGTGCAATATTATTCAGCCCCCATTGTGTTAATACTTTGTAGCGCCACCTTTTGCTGTGATTTCATCTGCAAGTCTCTTGGGGTTTGTCTCTATCAGTTTTGCACATCGAGAGATTGAGAAATTTTTGCCCATTCTTCTTTGTAAAACAGCTGGAGCTCGGTGAGGTTGGATGGAGAGCGCTGGTTTGTGATGAACAGCAGTTTTCAGCTCTTTCAGGATTCAGGTCTTTCAGGATTCACGTTTATTTGTGAAGCTTTCCATTGTAGATTTTAGCAGCTTTATGTTTTGGGTCATTGTCTTGTTGGAAGATGCAGTAAATCTCCGTCCCAGTCTCAGGTCTTTTACAGACTCCAACAGGTTTTTTTCTTCCAGAATGATCCTGTATTTGGCTCCATCCATCTTCACATCAATTTTAACCATCTTCCCCTAACCATGTTTCTGCTGAAGAAAAGCACCATGTTTCACAGTTGCTTTTTAGCCACACTAAGCACTTTATATTTAGGCCAAAAATGTTTAACTTTGGTCTGATCTGACCACAGAACCTTCCACATGTTTACTGTACAAACAGCACTTGTCTTTCCTTCAACAGTGGCTTTTTCTTCTTTCCACTCTTCCATAAAGGCCAGATTAGTGCAGTGTACGACAGATTGTTGTCCTGTGGACAGATTCTCCCACCTCAGCTGTAGATCTCTGCAGTTCATCCAGAGTGATCATGGGCGTCTTGGCTGCATCTCTGATCACTCTTCTCCTTGTTTGAGCTGAAAGTGTAAAGAGATTTGCAGTGGTCTTTGAGTTGGGCCGAATAACTACACTTTGTTCTTCAGCTAACATAGTTAGTTAAAAATGAGAATTCTGTGTTACGTTTTATTGTATGCATGTTTAGTTATGTCTGTTTAAATCATATGTGGTGCTTTTTTTAGGTAAAAACACAGAGATAAATGGATTAGTGTAATTTAATTTGATATATATATATATATACAACCCTGTTTTTTTAATCACGGTTTTCATGCATCAGTTTTCTTGGCATGTTCTGCTCAACCAGTCTTACACACTGCTTTTGGATAACTTCATGCCTTTTTTCTTGGTGTTCAGTTTGGTTTGATGGCTTGTGATCATCCATCTTCCTCTTGATTATATTCCAGAGGTTTTCAATTTGGTCAAATCAAAGAAACTCATCAAATCCACCCCATTATGGTGGTGGATTTACTTACATGTTTTGGGTCATTGTCATGTTGCATGGTCTAAGTCAAACTCAGCGTCAGACTCAATTTTTGCGGATGTTCTTATATTTTTTTCCAAAACCTGATGATGAAGTAAATAATCATTGGAGCTGAAAACATGGATGTATAAGTACAATATTACTTTTTTTCAGACTTAACCTCTTCTATTGTCTAAATCTGTCCCTCTCTTCTGTATCTTCTCTCCTCACCCTCTTCTCTCCTTTCAGATCAATATTGATGATTATCTTTAAAAGGCCTGTCCGGTCTGAGCGGTGGAGAGACTCCACATCACAATATTTTATTTCACATCATCATCATCATCACTTCTGCTGAGCAGAGTTACGGCTGTGGGGGAGATTAAACGGAGGGATGAAGAAGAGGAAAGCGAGGGAAATGAGAAAGAGCAGAAGAACTGGGACCAGGGAGCTCAGCCCGTATCGATTACGCTTTATGGAGGGAGCAGAGGTGTGTGTGTGTGTGTGTGTGTGTGGACAGATGCTGCTCGTACACTCAGGTGAACCTGTTCTGCTTTATAAGCTGATCAGCTGATCACATGTTAATGAGCTTTAGGTTGTGATGAACAGGTTATTTCCTACATTTATTTCAGTCTGACATTCAGAATAGTGATTATTCAGCTCCGTACCTGCTCAAGTACAGAAGTTTGTGTGTGTGTGAGTGTGTATCTCTGTGTGTGTGTGTGTGTGTGTGTGTGTATGTGTGTGTGTGTGTGTGTTCACCTCCTCAGATGGTCAGTGCTCCATCACACTGTATCTGATGGCTGCATGATGACTATTGATGCTGTGATGATGGACGTGAATAAAAGTGATTATGATGAGTTAAGACTTTTACTGAGAACAGCTCTCATCTGAGGATTCTCTCTCGATGTGTGTGTGTGTGTGTGTGTGTGTGTGTGTGAGTGTGTATGTGTGTGTGAGAGCGTCAGTGCTGACCAGAGAGTCTACATGGTGTAACTGCTGCCCTCAGTAGAAAAGTGAACCTGATGGGTGGGATATGACAGAGTTATCTGCCTGTAATATCGTTATTGCATTTGGTTCTCATTAAGTTGGTTGCTTGGGGGTTGCCATGGTACCCCAGATAGCTACTGTGGTGTTGCTATAATGTTTATTCTGTTTATTATTGAGATAAAAGTCGAATTTGTGCTTTGCAGTGCGAGTGCCGGGAGCACAATGAACTCTGATGATTGACTGTTTTCAGGGTTTTAATCAGTCAGTGGAGTTCTTTTATTTTCCAACACCAAAATATATAGAAAGGTCGTTGCTTGGTGATTGCCATGGTACCCCAGATAGCTACTGTGGTGTTGCTATAATGTTTATTCTGTTTATTATTGAGATAAAAGTCGGATTTGCGCTTTGCAGTGCGAGCGCCGGGAGCACCTATAGGAATGAACTCTGATGATTGACTGTTTTCAGGGTTTTAATCAGTCAGTGGAGTTCTTTTATTTTCCAACACCAAAATATATAGAAAGGTGGTTGCTTGGTGGTTGCCATGGTACCCCAGACAGCCACTATGGTGTTGATATAATGTTCATTTTGTTTATTATTGAGTTAAAAGTCGGATTTGCGCTCTGCAGTGCGAGCGATGGAAGCACCTACAGGAATGAACTCTGATGATTGGCTGTTGTCAGGGTTTTAATCATTCAGTGCAGCTTCTGTGTTTTCCAACACCAAAATATATAGAAAGGTGGTTGCTTGGTGGTTGCCATGGTTTCTCAGATAGCTACTGTTGCTAGGTGTTTGCTTTGGTGTTCCAGTCTACTGCTAAAGAATATAAACAATAGACCTTTAAGCCAACAACCTTCTTCTCAAAACTAAATATTTTAAATAGTTCCATAAACACTATAAACAGATGTAAAATACTCAATGTTTAATTATGTTTTAGTTATATTTCTCAAAAGCTCTATTGCACAAGTAAGACACAAGTTGAACATCAAATCACAGTATGTTAATACTGAAGCCATTAGAGTTAACAAATAAATTCAGTTCAGTGTGCATTAGAAGGATCCTTTAATTAAATAAAAAGTGTTATATATTTAAAAGAGCTGTAGTTACTGTACTCAAAACTGAAACTGGGCTCATCTCGGGGATCAGAGGAACTTTTATCTGTTATCTTTTAACTGTGGAGGAACAGCACAGAGTGAGGAACAGCAGCAGGAGCTTCTCAGATTAAGTGCTGTTCTTATTTCTTTCTACGCCAGTACTCTCTACCCCAGCAGCTCATTTAAGGGAACAGCAATGTTATTTTATTTTTTATTCAGTTTATTGTTGATTAAAAAGTCAGGTTTGTGCTCTGCAGTGCGTCCATGTGTGTGTGTGTAACGAGCACCTATAGAAATGCATGGCTGACTGTTGACTGTTGTCAGGGTTTTAATCAGTCAGTGGAGCTCCTGTATTTTCGAACACCAAAATAGAAACACTTAAAAAATGTACCTGAACACACCTCACTTTCAGACCACCACACCCATCAGTGTAGATATATTCCTAAACTCTGATGCTACCTTAACGATGCTGGCGCAAGTCGTGAAAATAGACTGTTGTACACTGTAATATTATGTTGGTGTCCACTCTATTGATTCCAACCAAAAACAAAAAGGTTAGGACACACTCACAAAAAGCTACGTTTTCTACAACTTAAGCAAATACAGTGGCTTGCAAAAGTATTCATACTTTTCCTACTTCACATTTTGTCACTTAACAACCACAGAAATGTATTTTATTTAGATGTTAAGTGATTGACCAACACAAAATACCACAGAATTGTGAACTGGAATAAAAATTATACATAGATTTAAAAAAATGTTATCAAATACAAAATCTGAAAAGTGTGACATGTATATCAATACTTTGTAGAGCCACTTTTCACTGCAATTACAGCTACAAGTCTTTTAGGGTTTGTCTCCACCAGCTTTGCACATCTAGAGACTGAGATTTTTGCTCCATTCTTCTTTGTAAAACAGCTGAAGATCAATCAGGTTGGATGGAGAGCGTTGGTCTGTGAACAGCAGTTTTCATGTCTCTCTACAGAAGATCAATGAGATTTAGGTCTTTTAGGACTTTGACTGGATCAATTTAACACGTGAATATTCTCTGATCTAAACCATTAGAGCTCCACTGTAGCTCTGGCTGTATGTTTAGGGTCATCGTCTTGCTGGAAGGTCTCAAGTCTTTTACAGCCTCCAACAGGTTTCTTCCAGGATTGTCCTGTATTTATTCATCTCCATCCATCTTCCCATCATCAACTCTGACCAGCTTCTCTGTCCCTGCTGAAGACAAGCATCCCCACAGCATGATGCTGCCACCACCATGTTTCACAGTGGGGATAGGATGATGAGCAGTGTTACTTTTCAGCCACACAAAGCGCTTTGTATTTAGGCCAAAAACTTCAACTTTGATTTGATCTTACCACAGAATCCTATTTCATATGTTTGCTGTAGAAACAGCACTTCTTATGTCTTCCTTTCAGCTGTGGTTTTCTTCTTCCACTCTTCCTTAAGGTCAGATTTGTGGAGCGCACAACTTATAGTTGTCCAGTCAACAGATTCTCCCACCTGAGTTGTGGATTTCTGCAGCTCCTCCAGAGTGACCATGGGCCTCTTGGCTGCTTCTCTAACCAGTGCTCTTGCTCTTGGTCTTGTCTTGGTAGGTTTGCAGTTGTAGAATACATTTTCTATTTTTGAATGATGGATTAAACAGTGCTGCTTGGGATGCTTAAAGGCTGGGATATGTTTTTACAACCTAACCCTATGAATACAATTGCAAGCCACTGTAGTTTTGTATTATTTGTATGGGAACAAGATTTTCCTATGGTGTGAGAAACACAGATAAAGAGAAAAGAGAAGGAAATCATGCTCTCAGATTGCGTGTAACGCTGGCAGTCGAGGCCAGAACTCTCTGTTTAGCTCGTAACCGAGGCTGTCTGCTGAGCGAGAGTTAAAGAGAGAAAGAAAGAAAGACAGAGAGAGAGAGAGAGACAGAGAGAGAGAGAAACTCCAGAGGTCAACTGATTGTAGAAGCACTCGTAAAAGTTCCATTAACCTGCTTAGAGTTAAGAGGCTGTTCGGCTTAGCCGAAGACAATCAGCACAAACAGAACATCACCATAAAACCTCCGCTCCTCTCCGTTACTCTATCTCACCCACTTTCCCATCAACAGACATGCTTACGCTCAGAGCTCATACACACCAGCAGAGCAGCCTACAGCCTTTTCTCAGCCACAAATCAGAGCGTGGAGGGGGTCGGGGGAGGTTCAGAGAGCCGTCCTCGGCTCCTCGGATCGCCCGGGTCAGGAGAAAGCACAAACAATGAGTGATCTTTAAAGACGTCCATTAAAGATAGAAATCCAGACCCACGTCTCTGTCTCTCAGATCCCCCACCACAGTAGTTTAGATCTCTGGAGTTTGACCCCATTACCTCATTCTTTGTAGATGTGTCATCATCACTGGCTGTGGGTGCGATACCGTCAAAGAAACACTTTTGCTTCCAAAAAGAAGCAAATACACTTCTTAAAAAATAAAAATGTCTAATTTTCTCCCCAATTTAGCTTAGCCGATTGTCCCACCTGTGTAGCTGCTAGTCAGCAGTACATGCCCTATCACTAGTATCATTAGTGATGCCTCAACACCAGGAAGGCCTGGTGTACCTCTTTTCGAACTGCTGCTATTTCATCATTGGCAGCACGGTGGCTTAGTGGTTACCATGTTCGCCTCCCAGCACTGGGGTCTTGGGTTCAAGTCCCTATCTGGGTGGAGTTTCCATGTTCTTCCTGTGTTAGCATAGGTTTCCTCGGGGGACTCTGGTTTCCTCCCACAGTCCAAAAACATGGAGATCAAATTGGGTATTGGATAAATTGGATATTCTAAATTTTCTAAATTGATCTGGTAAATGAGATACTCTAAAATTGCCTAGAAAAATTTAATGCTCTAATTTGATCTGGTAAATTGAATACTTTTAATTGATTGGTGACTTTTTGTGCTTATTTTTATGACAACGACAGTAAGTTTTGATGGAGTATTAACCAGTGTGGCATGATACTCGAACGAGTTGTATGAGTTTGCAGGTAATAGTGGAGTGTATTTTAAGCCATTCGCGAGCAATAGGCCAGTTCCACCTCCTCGTCCTGAGAGACGAGAAGTATGGGTAAAGGAATAATTATTTGAAAGTGCCGCCGGAGTAGCAGTGTTTTCAGGTTTAATCCAGGTTTCAGTCAGAGCCAGTAGTTGTAGTGAGAGATGATTTGCATAAGAGGCGATGAAATCTGCTTTATTAACCGCCGACTGGCAATTCCATAGCCCAACAGAGAATGAGGTAGTAGTGGGCGTGGCTTGCTTAAGAGGACGCAGGTTAGCATGGTCCTGGCGCCTATGTGTGTTTTTACGCCTTCTGTGCGTACCGCAGATGACAGGATTGTGATGGGAGCACATTTTGTGAGGCAGTAGGACGGGCTGCCTTGTCAGTGGCCTTGCTCGGTGGACTCGCGCAGGTAGACTCGCAGGTCTTTACCCGCGCAGGTAGACTCGCAGGTCTTTACCCGCGCAGGTAGACTCGCAGGTCTTTACCCGCGCAGGTAGACTCGCAGGTCTTTACCCGCGCAGGTAGACTCGCAGGTCTTTACCCGCGCAGGTAGACTCGCAGGTCTTTACCCGCGCAGGTAGACTCGCAGGTCTTTACCCGCGCAGGTAGACTCGCAGGTCTTTACCTGCGCAGGTAGACTCGCAGGTCTTTACCCGCGCAGGTAGACTCGCAGGTCTTTACCCGCGGAGGTAGACTCGCAGGTCTTTACCCAAGTTAGGTCTTCACACGAGAGGGTCTTCACACAACAGCTGACGCCTTCGGCTGACGCCTCGGCGAGTGTGAGTGACGACATAGGAGTCTGAATTTGCGCGCAGGTGCGGGCGATATAGGAAATCAGCTCCACCAGACTGTCTTTTAAAGCCGTGAGTAACGCCCCTGAGGTGTGTAGACAGAGAAAGTGAGAATGAGGGGGTTTGCCACGCCCCGCTCAAGTGAGAATCGCTCAGCCTTGTCCGAAAAAGCGAGCTGAAAAGCACGTTTGCTGTTGCTCTTACAGCGTAGCTGCAGTTAAAATGGAGTAAAAAGCGCAGTCTGGTGTAGCTTCAGTTCCTGTTTGCTCTCGTAGTGTGCCCGCTCTTAACCAACACATCCAATCACATCTCATCACATCCTGCCTCCAATTAGTTCTTTTAGTCTAGGGGTTCACATACTTCTTCTCCTCCTCACTGTGAATAGTAACATGTTGTGTTCAATAAAACTATGCAAACACAATGTTTTGTGTGGTTTTAGTTTAAGCAGACTGTGTTTGTCTGTTTCTGTGACTTAGATGAAGATTAGAACACATTTAATGACCAATTTATGCAGAAATCCAAGTATAATCCCAAAGGATTCATATATGTTTTTTTTGGAACTGTATATGCTTATATTAAGCAAATAAATCTGCCAATGGGGTGAGCCAATTTTTATTTTGTAAGATTTCTTAAAAAAAAGCAATCGCAATGTCTGAAAATGAGTGAAGTAAGACTTAAATTAAGGAAAAATCACCTAAAATTTAGACCCAAGAATCTGATTAACTTGATTGCTGATTTTTGTGCTTGTTTTGATTTTTAAATAATTTAAAATAAGGAGTAAAACTGGCTAAGATAATTATTCCTAAAATATTTAACACTCATCTCAGTTTACATATATTTAATCTAGTTTTGCCAATGGATTATTTTTTTTTTGCAGTGTGTGTGTGTGTGTGTGTGTGTGTGTGATCCCTGTCCTGTAGTCTGTGGGGGTTTGGGAGGCTGGAGCATATCGGACACGAGTGAACGGGACGGCGGGTGTGTAATGGAAACACATCACTTGGTCCCAATGACGTCCTTTAGTTGTATCACCTCTCTCTCTCTCTCTCAATTTCTCTCTGTCTCTCTCTCTCTCTTTCTCTTTCAGTGTGTCTTTGCTATCGTAACAACAGGGAAAGGTACACCTTGCACAGCTTGAAACGAAGTGCACAAAAAGTCATGTACTAATTATCTTAATTAATCATGAGTGTGTATTATTTTGGGCGTAACATGAAATAAACCAATCAGAGTGTCTCTTGCTCATCATTCCCTTTAAGAGTCAGGTGAGCTCTGACTTTGGTGGATTGCTATTGTAACGGTGCAGCTACCTGGACGTGTCCAACAAACTCTTCTCAGCAGAGGAAAATGAGCTGCTGGTTGACGCTGTGAAGGAGCTCCAGCAGCTCATTTACGGGAACAGCAATGTTATTTTATTTACTATTCTGTTTATTGTTGATGTAAAAGTTGAGTTTGTGCTGCTGTGTGTTCATGTGTGTGTAATAAGTGGGGGTGTATGCTCGGCTCGGCACAGCGCCTGTGTTACCGAGATAGCGATGAACGTCTGACTGTTGGCGTCTGTCTAGGTTGTATTCAGTCAGTGGAGCTCCTGTGTTTTCTGTTACCAAGATAAACAAGCAAAAGTCCAGAAATGTAACTGAACACACCTCATTTCCAGAACACCACGCCCATCAGTGTAGATATATTCCTAAACTCTGACTCTATTTTAACAGCGTGGACGCAAGACATGAAAATAGACTGTTGACGGGGTATAAGATAGAACCCTCTACAGCTCTGGATAAAATGAAGAGAGGACTTCAGTTTCTGAATCAGTTTCTCTGTTTTAAAATGAACATTGAGTTCTGAGTAAAATGAACATTGTTGTTTTATTCTATAAACTACAGACAACATTTCTCCCAAATTCCAAATAAAAATATTCTCATTTAGAGCATTTATTTACAGAAAATGAGAAATGGCTCATAACATAAAAATAACAAAAAAGATCCAGAGCTTTCAGACCTCAAATAATGCAAAGAAAACAAGTTCATATTCATAAAGTTTTAAGTTTTAAGAGTTTAGAAATCAGTATTTGGTGGAATAACCCTGGTTTTTAATCATAGTTTTTTAATGAATCTTGGCATCATGTTCTCCTCCCTCCACCAGTCTTACAAACTGCTTTTGGATAACTTCATGCAGTTCAGTTTGGTGGTTTGATGGCTTGTGATCATCCATCTTTCTCTTGATTATATTCCAGAGTTTTTCAATTTGGTAAAATCAAAGATAATCATCATTTTTAAGTGCTCTCTTATGTTTGGAGCTGAAAAACGAGACGGTTTAGTTTTGAATGCATTAATTTTCTCAGTTCTGTCCACTGGTACTGCTGAGATGTTCTGTGAGTGTTCTGGTCTGGGAAAGGATGGGAAAGCCGGGGCTGGCGCGGTTGCCGTGCAGTTCGGCGGCATGGCCGTCGTGCAGTAAAGCGTAATGCTGTAAAATAAAACGAGGTGTGGAGAGAGCTGGAGAGCACTGTAAAGCTATTGGCTGCCTCAGCTATCATAAAACAATAACCCGCTCCCATAAAACAAAGTGCTTATTAAATTATTTTAAACAGCATTACATGATTTGGGCCTCGGCTGCGTCTGAGCTGCGGGAGAGAAACTCTTTGGGAAAGAAAATAAAATAAAAAAGAGCTGCTATTGAGAGCAGCATTAGCTCACCCCATCTTTATTCACACGTACTGTATCTCCAGCCCTAGTTTTCTTATCATCTGCAGCCGAGATGCTGTAATTAGACACACCGGACAAACGGTCTCATTCAATAGCAATATATTATCCACTAATGAACTCCTTTACTCATAAACGCTGACAGCACTGGGAGAATTGGCCAGAATTATGCAAATAAGATTGTTTTACAGGCTAATTTTACAGTGTGGTCTACAATTGTAAAGTCCAGCTTTGATTAATTGAAGCTTAGAGATGCTTAGAGTACACAAAGCTACGGCTTTATAGTATCAAAGCTTTTATCATTTAAGTGAAGATGATTTAAAAAATCTAAATCAATAAATGTTAATTGTATTTACGATATACTATGATAAATGATGTGTAACTGCATAGTGTATATCTACAACATGGCTAAAAACTTTATACTGTATGAGAGAGATAAAACTTACTTAACTTTCAATGGAAGTTAATGTAAATAGAGTTTATTTCAGCTCATTTTAGAGATTTTTTTATTTTAGTATTTTTTTAAAAACTGTTTAAAGAACAGTTTGAATGTTCAAATTATGTAGTAAACTAAAAAAAAAAATCAACCAAAATGGGGATACTTGTTTTTCATTGGACAGCACTGAAATATACAGCTCCGGATAAAATATTTATTTTTTAATAATAAGAGAGCACTTAAAACTTATTAGTTTATCTCATTTTCACTATTTATAGTTAAATGTTTGAGTAAAATGAACATTGTTCCTTTATTCTATGAACTACGAACCACATTTCTTCCAAATTCCAAATAAAAATATAATAATATTAATGTAATTTAGAGCATTTATTTGCAGAAAATGAGAGAAATGGTCAAAATAACATAAAAAGACGCAGAGCTTTCAGACCTCAAATAATGCAAAGAAAACAAATTAATATTCATTTAGAAACATCATCTTCCAGGAAGGAATGTGGCGGGAGAAAAATCTTAAATGATGGTGATTAGGGCATGATAACTTAAAAATCTAGCGAAAAAAATCCAATAGTAGAAAAATAACACTAGAACTCTAGAACTAGGGATATGATGTTTTAAAGGTGAAAGTAAGAGCTTTACCACACGCACACAATGCAGTGAAGAGAACTCAATGGGTTAAAGGGACTAAACCAAAGCTGTATAGGAAAGAACTTATCAGTGAGGATAACCAGCAAAATTGCTTTAGTTTACTAGAGAGCGTAAAGATCTATGATGTGGGGTTGGTTGATGCTGCAGTTGGTCTGCAGGTTTAGGTTCAGCAACAGTATGTGCTGAAAGAATGAGGTCAGCTGACTACCTGAATATACTGAATATAGACCAGGTTATTCCATCAATGGATTTTTTCTTCATATTCCAAGATAAGACAATATGGAATTGTGAAAATGTGGCTGGAATTGTGAAAGAGTAAAATATCATACATATAAGAAAAAAGTGCACCCAAAAACATCTGTAACATCTGCATAAACATATTCTGCACACGTACTGCAATTCACGAGGTCCTCCCAACCACTGGTGGTGCTGTTTTGCCAAATACACACAACTCAGAATTGGGGAAATGTGGTTGATGCAGCATGCTGCTTCCCTCCATTGTGGAGCGTCTAAACAAGGAATTAATGGATGGAAGCTGGTGCAGAAAAGGTAGGAATTCAACATTCTACTATGATAATGGTTATGCTTAAATGTAGGCTATGGTTTAGGTTGGTGTTAGAGAAATCATCCTAACTCTTAATCTAAGTATAAGTTTAGGTTTAGGTTTAGGTTTTTACTGTTAAACTTCTCCAAAATCCATTGGCAAGCTCTTCTGTGAAGTTAATAATTAACTATACTTATATATTGTTGAACTAGGTCAAACATTGGTAAAAAAATCCTTGTCATATTTCCCCTTAATTCAAGATTCAAGATTCAAAGAGTTTGTCATGTGCGCAGTAAGAAACAAGTTTCCTCGTACAATGAAATTCTTTCTTTGCTCCTCGCCAAGTATGCTGCATATAGATAAAAAGTTGAAAATATACAAGAAAGAAAGAAAGAAAGAAACAAACAAACTAAATATAAATATTAAATTGATTCTAAATTTACGTCCAGGATGGAAATATATACATGATAACATTAACAAAAGTAATATTAACTTGGTTGTAAATAAAATAAAATAAAAAAAAATAAGTAGGATAGCATAGATTTTCAGAATGTTTTAAGTTATATTATCTTATATTTGTTGTGTACATTTTTGTGTCAGCCTTTTAATTCAGGTCTTTAAGTTAGCTCAACGAAGGGGTAATTTTTGAATGAATTAAATGAACTTTAAACTGTAAGTATTAGCTCTGTCTGTGTAAAAGCTTATTTTTGTCAATTATATCTAAACTCTTTTGAGTTAGGTAAACACTTGTTGTCATCTGACAGTTCTTTGAAATGAATCAGCTTGCAATAATTAAGTGTATCTGTGTACCACTGGCAACCCAGCAATTAACACATGAGTTGAATCACATAAAATAGACATAGAAACATTTAGTTAAGGTAAATAGTAAATCCAGTTTTATTTAACTTAACTTTAAGGAAGATTAAATTGAGCATGCTTTTTTTTTTGCAGTGTGTGATGTAACCATGATTTATCTTAAAATTATTAATTTCCTTAACATTTTTTACAGATTCTCCATGGTAGAATCTATTAAGTTAAGAATACTGTATCAGCTGTATGAATGAATATTTAAGTTTTTTTTTTAGAAGGTACTGCTGTTCTGGGTCAGACCACGTCATTTTCCGACACTACAAGAAACAAACAAATTACACTTTTCTAATGTTGTGTGTAAGGCTACAGTGAGTACCAGTCAAATGTTTGGACACACCTTGTCAGTCAGTGTTTTTATTTATTTTATTTTATTTTTTATATTTAATGTATTTTCTACATTGTTTATTGTTTTATTGTTTTTTTTTTTGGATCCTCATTAGCTGCTATTGCAATAGCAGCGATTCTTCCTAACGTCCAACTAACATTTCATACATAAATATTAATTACACTTCATAGTTAAATGCTCATAAAAAAAGTTCTATACAAATAAATACATTTACAACACAAAAAGCAATCAAAACAAACAAAAAAAGACAACTACAACATATCGTTGTATACTAGATGTACACAAATGCATACACAATGCATACACGAAATAATGATAGTAAGATTAAGAACATTTTTAACCCTTGTGTGGTGTTCGGGTCTGTGGGACCCGTTTTCATTTTTCATCAAATGATACTAAAAAAATATTTTTTCTAACTCAAACTCATTGGCATTGGCTCATTTTTTGTGAAAAACATATATCAAAACACATTTTCGATAAACACACACTGTACACCTCCTCCCCCCCCCCCCCCCCACACACACACACACACACATTTATATTACATACAGTATGTTTGGCCAAGGGCTAATAAACATTGCTTCATTTGTAAATTCGAAACTAAACAAATTTTCTACTCATATCTTGAGTTTAATTCATTTTCTTTTACATTTTATTAAAAAAACTAATAAAAAAAGAGTAGCACTTTTTAAAAGAAATGTAACATAAGAAAGGTAAAGGGCAAATATTAACCATGTAAGCTGTTTATATTGCTTGCAATTTAGGTGAAGCAAGCATGTGTAAAGCATTTTAATGTAAAATTGCTTCATTTTGCTGAATTAAATACAAGTAACAAAGTAAACGAGTAACAAAAATATGAACACCACACAAGGGTTAAGAAAATATTTAAAATCCATCCCTTAAAGCCCCCATTCTGCATGTGGCCAGATATTCATGTATCGTCCATGTCCTTTAGATAATGTTTTATTTTTTTAATTAGTTTTTTAATGTTTTGCTATCAGTGTTGAGGAGTAGTGGATCAGGCAAGCAATTCGACTCTTTATTGGCTCTGTAAATTACTGTTTTACATATGTAATTGTAATTGGTTTTAGCTCTTGGTGGTTTAAAGTATTTTGGTGGTATTAGAGTATCTGGTAGTATTAGTTTCTCTCTCTGTTATTTTTTGTAATTGATCAGCATTGTGGATTAATATTAAAGACATGAAAACGATTAAGGGACACATATAGAATTCTGTAGTAAAGAGTAAAAAAGTGTTATTCCTCCACATTAATCTCCTGATCTAAACCTGATGAACTGAGATGGTGATTTGAGGTGATTTAATTGGGATGGTCTGGAGCTTCACAGTGCGAAGAAAAAGCAGCAGCTATTGTTCAGCACCTCCAGAAACTCCTTCTTTCAAGATGCTGAGAAAACTATTCCAGGTGACTCTCCCTCATGAAGACACTGAGATTAAAATCTTACCAAGAGTCTGCAGATCTGAACTCAAAGAGAAATGTGCTGCATAGGGGTGGGCGATATGGCCCTAAAATAATATCACGATATTTCATGGTATTTTTGCGATAACGATACTCTTGGCGATATGACAAAACACTGATTTTTTTTTTTTTTTTCCCTGAAGTTTTTTGTTTAAGAATACACTACTGCACAATACTAATAATGCACTCCATATATCTCCATATATCCAGTACTGCAGTAAAATTAATGACATTGAACAGATACAATCTGTCTCTAGTAGAAATATAATGGGAAATAGGAACAGTGTAAAATTTTCTTTTGGTAAAAACAGCAAAAATGTTGTACCCTGATGTGTTAATTAGGGTTGGGTGATATGGCACGATATTTCAGGGTTTAATATCGTTCACGATACGTGCATATTTAGAAGATTTTAAAGTATAAAACAGATTCTGCTTTATTATTATTATTATTATTATTATTATTATTATTATTATTATTATTATTATTATTATTATTATTATTATTAATTATTAAAAATAATTCAGCAGGTGTTCCTGTAGAGCTTTAATGTAGTCTTCAATATTAAATTTACTATGCAAAAAAAAAAAAAAAAAAATCAGAAAAAGACAGAAAACACACTGAATGAGTAGAGTAGGCTAAACCATCAGCTAGCTGTGTGTCTCTAACAGCAGGACTATTGACCTGCGTCTCCTCTGATGTGTGAAGTTTCCAGTGCAGACAGTAAAGCGCATCACTGCTGTCCTGACCAGCCACTATAGATTCACTTACTGAGAGCAGCAGGGAGATTCTCCAGAGTGATTATAGCTGGACAAAGACTGTTAGTATCTCTGTGTGGTGAAGACAATCCTGCAGAATTATACAGGTAACTGTGGCCAGAGAGGACGAGTAAATACCAGGTAACGAATAGACACAAAGACATCAGGACATAAAAATATATATATCTGCCTTAAAAACAGTTCTTTAATAAAGTAATCAGTAATTATAATCTTTATACAGTATCAAGAACAGAAAAAAAAGATCTATTGTTAATGCTGTTTGTCGCTATACATGCCTTACTATATAAACTTTACATTGTATACTATAGACTCTGGGCTCTGTAGACCTTACTACATATAGACTTAATTATATAACTTTTACACTATATATACACCTTACTATATATTTCATTAACAATATAGAACGTTATAGACATTACTATATAAAGCTTTCACTGTATAGACTATAGGCTACTGTATATAGTCTATACTACATAAACCTTTATAGCCCACATAGGTATATAGCCTTTACTATATAAACCTTTCACTATATAGACCATACTATACCGTTCATATATACTATATGAACCTTATGTGTACATAAACTTTACTATATAAACCTCACATTATATTTTATGTATTTCCAACTCTTTGTTTGTTTATGCTATATAGAAAATAGATCATATAGAACATACTATACAGTTGCAAGAAAAAGTATGTGAACCCTTAAGGATTATACTTGGATTTCTGCATAAATTAGTCATTAAATGTGTTCTGATCTTCATCAAAGTCACAACAATAGACAAACACATTCTGCTTAAACTAAAACCACACAAAAAAATTATATGTTTGCATGTTTTTATTAAACACATGTTAATTTTTACAGTGAGGCTGAAAAGTATGTGAATCTTTGGATTTAATAACTGGTTGATCCTCCTTTAGCAGCAAAAACCTCAACCAATGGTTTCCTGTAGCTGCAGATCAGACCTGCAGAACGGTCAGGAGGAATTCTGGATCATTCCTCTTCACTAAACTGTTTCAGTTCAGCTATAATATTATGGGATATCTGGTGTGAATCGCTCTCTTGAGGTCATGATGCCGCAGCATCTCAGTTGGGTTCAGGAGGTCAGGACTCTCCAGAAGGAGTATTTATTTATTTTCTTCTGTTGAAGTCGTTCGGTTGTTGATTTATTTCTATGTTTTGGGTCGTTGTTCTGTTGCATCATCCATCCTCTGTTGAGCTTCAGTTGGAGGACAGATGACAGAAAATATCTTGGTAAACTTGAATTCTTTTTTTTTTTAGTTGATGACGGCAAAATCCGTACAGACCCTGATGCAGCAAAGCAAAGCAGCCCCAAACCATGATGCCCCCTCCACCATGTTTCACAGTTGGGATGAGGTTTTGATGATGGTATGCTGTGCCTTTTTTTCTCCACACATAGTGTTGTGTGTTTCTTCCAAACAACTCAATTTTGAGTTGTATCTTAGCCCTGTATCTTTAAAGTATTTTAAAGTAGTGTGAGAGAGGATAGAGATGGATGGACAAACAGACAGACGGACGGACGGACAGGTAAAGGAAACACTTTAGTGGGCTAAACATGCTGCAGACCTCTGCAGAATCCTGCGTATACACACTCCTGCGACAACCCAGATGATCATCCTCTCTTTATGCAAAAATAGCCCCTCACTGTTTAACACTGAAGAATATCTCTCTGCTATCATATTTTCTTATTGCTTCCTCTTGACAGTTATGCTGAGAGGCTGACAAATGGCTTTATTTTGATGGATATTATGTTGGATGGGCAGTACTTTCCCTATTTCAGGGTTTTTAAGGGATGTATATATTCAGCATAGGATAACATAGGGTTTATAGCACAGCTCTGCTGGACACAATCACACTTACAATAACTTCCTGTTCCTCTGTCCAATAAAAACTCATACTAGATCCAGATCAAGCTTTAGACTGTGTAAATATTTATTTCTCTTAGTGTTTTCTCTTTGTTGTAACTTAACAAATAAACCAGTTCAGTCTGGTTCTCTTTAGTACTGGTCTCTTTCAAAAAATCACTATCTATCTATCTATCTATCTATCTATCTATCTATCTATCTATCTATCTATCTCTATCTCTATCTCTATCTCTATCTCTATCTCTATCTCTATCTCTCTCTCTCTCTCTATCTATCTATCTATTAGTTTATATTAAACTACGATATACTGCACTATACCATATTAAACTATGCTACACTAAACTAAACTATATTAAATATATGCTATGCTATGATAAACTGCACTGTTAAAATAAAGTATGCTAGACCACACTATATTAAACTCCAATACACTATATGAAACTCCACTTTTACTACACTATTAAAGTACACAAACTATTATTGCATTATGTTAAGGTAAATGTTTTGTACTAAAATGAAGGAAGAGTGGCACCCACTGATATTGGGTGTCACTAAAATGTAGTAAAATACAACGTTCCTCTATGTCTATCCCAGTAATCTAAAGGTGTACGCGTGCATATCATCGCTGTCCAATAAAGAACAAGTATCTTTATTTTTGTTGATTTTTAGTTTACTACATAATTTGAACAGAAAAACTGTCACTTACACTATGCCAAAGTTTCTTGATGAACAGACCAATAAAAACACTTCAAAATGACCTGAAATCAACTCTTTTTACATTGACTTCCATTGAAAGTTTAAGGTTTTCAAGGTTTTGTTTCTATCCTGTAAAGTTGCTGTTTTGGAGATACTTGTATTTCATTGTACAGAGACAATATATACATGGCAAATGCTGTGTGGAGATTTCCCGCTCTTTTGCAGTCTGTAAGTTAGTATTATGGTAAGTCGTTTGATTGTTTATTGTTTCTGGTTTATTGAGTATTCTACTGAGAATTTCAGAATCTCAGACTCTGTAGTGTAACTGCAGTGCAGAAACTGTAGTGAACTGTTAGTGAGTGCTGGTTGGTTGATAGAGCCAGCCTTGTGGCGTTCCACAGGGTTTTACTCTAGAACCAGTGAAACTAATGTTAATAGTTGTAAAACTAGTTCTGAGAGTAAAGAACATCTAGTGTACCACTAGATGTTCCTTCTGCTCTTCCAGTAAAAAAGCGTTCATGTAAGTGAACCTCTAGAATTGTGTGAGGTTTGACAATATATTTTTTTAAACAAATGAATAAACCTGAACTGTATTACTCTTCTCTTTTGTATGCATCATAAAAAATATCATTGGAAAGTGACTTTATTTCAGTAATTCAGTTTAAAATGTGAAACTCATATATTATATAGATGTATTAAACACAGAGTGATCTTTTTTATTTATTTATTTTATTGTTGATTATTATGGTTTACAGCCAATAAAAACCCAAAAATCAGTGTTTTAGAAAATATTATATGAGACCAATTGGTACTTTTGGCTGTGTGGGCAGTGTGCCAAGTCCTGCTGGAAAATGAAATCTGCATCTCTATAAAAGATAAAAGTTGTCAGTAGCAGAGGGAAGCATGAAGTGCTGTAAGATTTTGTGGGGAAAACAAAACTGCACTGACTTTAGACTTGATAATAAAACACAGTGGATCAACACCAGCAGATGACATGTCTCTCCAAACCATCACTGATCATCAGTAAATTTTACATTTCATTTGTAAATTAAGAGACCAGAATCTGGAGGAAGAGTGGAGAGACACACAGTCCAAAGAGTGTGGTTTGGTTTGTAGAGTCATGTCATCTGCTTGTGTTGATCTACTGTGTTTTATTATCAAGTCCAAAGTCAGTGCAGTTTTGTTTTCCCACAAAATCTCACAGCTCTTTATGCTTCTCTCTGCTACTGACAACTTTTATGGAGATGCAGGTTTTATTTTCCAGCAGGACTTGGCACACTGCCAAAAGTACCAGTTGGTTTTATATAATATTTGAATTCTCTGAGACACCGATTTGGGGATTTTTATTGGCTGTAATCCATAATCATCAACAATAAAATAAATAAACGCTTAAAATAGATCACTGTGTGTAATACATTTACACCTTTTAAACTGAATTACTGAAATAAAGCAACTTTTCAATTATATTCTATTTTTTTGACATGCGCTACTATACTCTACCATAACATTTTCAGTGTGGAATCCAGCCTTCCTCTTTGTTTCCAGGCCAGTTCTCAGAAACGCACAAGAGGAACCACATCACAATAAAGATCTCACCGTAGCAGCCAATCAGCGGCCACGCCCAGCGCGCGCGGAGCAACATGCCAGGCAGGTTTACGCCTCTGAACCAATCTACAACCTGCTCGCAATGTGTGAATACATTACTCAGGCCTGTCCCGCTTTGTTTCTCGGGCTGGACGGGCTGCTGTCTCTCGCGCCTCATAAATAACGCTGATAGACTCTATTGGAATATGACTTTGCGGTACCGCCCGATTGATTTAAGGTGACCTCTGCTTTCTCTGCGCTATTGAAGGCCTCTTTAACCAGATGAAGGCTTAGATTGTCTCGCGCGCCTGCGCATTAATTTCCCATTCATCATCATTAGGAAGCGAGCGGTCCGTTAACGCCTCGCGCTGCTCGCCGTAAATTAGAACGTAAACAGGCTTTTAAACGGCACTTACCGGACAGCTGCACGGTACCGCCCAGCGCGCGCCTCGCCAGCGGTCCAAAGAGAGGCTCATTTTGTGTATCTGAAGCCCAGTCCAGAGCTGATGTCTTTCTTTCTTTAACCATGCCAACGGTTTAACACAGGATTAACCGCTTTACTGCAGTTTTATAAAGCGTTATAAGCTGCCTGTGGTTCACAGAATGTTGTTTACTTAATGTTAATGTTGTGTATTTCATCAGTGTATTCATCAATACACAACACAGAAGATGTAATGAATATAAAGGCTTTTAATTGTGCTGTATTTTTGTTACTCTTTTGTTTGTGTTAAAGTCTTTGTGGATTTTTAGGTAACATCCTGTTTCACATTTGGTAGATTATTGTATTACTTGACGTCTTATATTATATATAGGTTTATAGTGTTTATTGTGATGCAGTCTTAGTTGTTTTTCTCAAAGACTATATGGTCTTTTAGAAGTTTTATGAAGATTTTAGAAGATTTAGTGTGATGTGTTTGTTCATTAGTTGATCGTGTAACACTATTGTTTGTGTTACAGTCTTGGACTATTTTTGTTACTCTTAGTTGTGTATTATGATGTAGTCTTAGTTCAGTTTTGTGTTACACCTTTGGATGATATATTTGGTTGTTTATTTTGTGATTATTGAAGGTTCATTTTGTTAAGCCTTTTTTTGTTACTGATGGTTATTTATTGTGAGGCAGTCTTAGATGATCGTCATGTAACACTTGTTTGTGTTACCGTTACAGTTGCTTTTTATTTCGTTACTAATGGTTGTTTATTGTGAGGCTTAGATTGTCTTAGATTATCATCATGTAACAATACTGTTTGTGTTACAGTCTTAGTTGAGTTTAGTGTTACACATTTGGTTGATTAATTTTGTTACCCTTGGTTGTCTATTGCGATGCATTGTATCGTTTGTGTTAGTCTTAGGGGAGTATTGTGCTAATTAATGTTTCATATTTGGTTTATTTTGTCATCCTTGAAGGTTTACTGTACTACGCTTTTCAATTGTGTTACTAATAGTGGTTTATTGTAAGGGAATCTCAGTTTATCATGTAACATTGTTATTGTTTGTGTTACGGTCTTAGTTATGCATTGCTTTACAGTCTGTAACTGTTGTAACAGTGTCTGTTTCTTGTGATGCAGCCGAATTGGTTTTCATGCAGCACT
This sequence comes from Astyanax mexicanus, assembly GCF_023375975.1. Taxonomy (NCBI): domain Eukaryota; kingdom Metazoa; phylum Chordata; class Actinopteri; order Characiformes; family Acestrorhamphidae; genus Astyanax; species Astyanax mexicanus. The sequence continues at coordinate 62,619,485 of NC_064410.1, read as the reverse complement.
GTCGTTGTGTGGCGTCTTTGCCAGTCATTTACTGAATATAAATGTGCCCATCAAGCGATAACTGGTTGGTTCAACACCTACCATACTTGGTTTAATTTTTCTTCTAAAATTTCTTCTTTAAAATTATTTTAATGTATATTGCTTCCCAAATAAGACCCAATTCTGTTATAATATTTTGATTTAAAAACGGTATGCTACTCAATTAATCAATACATGAAGCAGGTTTATTGACTGCACCTTTTAAAAAACAGGCCCCCAGTATTTATCATATTCCCCTGCCCTGTTTTATTATTCATTGTTGGATTGTTATTTTCCTCTCTGCTCATCTCTCTGATCCGGCGAGCAGTAATAGAGTGTAAATCTGCCTCTCGGTTCAGACTCGGTCCGGAGCTTAAATGGCGCATTATTCCAAACATATGCATTTTAATCAGCTCGGTCACACTTACAAGCCGCGCGCTTAATAACAGCATCAATCACCGCCCGGGCTCGCGGGGTCACGTGCTTATGTGCAGGAGAGGACTTCATTTGCTGACAACCGTTCAGAAAACAGAAGGAGCGCCAATTAACCAAAAGCACGTGCACTCGGTGGCCCAGTAGTGGATAATGTAACTCATATCCGTACAGAAATTGCAGAAAACAGATCAAAGGTTTACCCAGTGTGTATTGTCATTCATAGTACAATTAATTATTTTATATCAGTTCCCAGCTGGCATTTCAACGTTGAATCAACGTTGATCAAAGTTGGGTTTATGGTTGAATCAGCGTTGGATTTGGTGCTGATTTCAACGAAGTGAAGTGAATCAACGTTGATATAGCAACCATACGTTCAACCTTTAATAAACCATAGCTCAGTAAAATTAGGAAATGGTAAAGTGTTAACAATAAACTTGCATCACAACCAGTAAATCTGATTATAAAGAAAGTTACCCACTACTACCAATCTGATTACTGAACAAAATTACTGATCTCAAAAACATAAACATACCTCCTGAAGAATTGGTGTTAAATCAAAAAGTAGTTACTGAAAAAGCACTTTTCATTCCTTTTAGAAATTATATGGTGATTTAATGTGAAATGATAAATCAAAAGGCAGAAGCTTAAGCACATTATGTTGATTCAACGTTAAAATTTCGACGTTTGCACAACCACTTAACATTAAATGTTGATTTAACGTTGTTTCAACGTTGAAACAACAACAGACATTACTTATATTATATATTACTTATATTCCAACCACATTTCAACGTTAAAGGTCGGTTGTGTGCCAGCTGGATTGTTTTTATATGTTTACATTTAGCCGTACTTTACATTTTGAGCAGTTTAGTTTCATTTTCTTATCACCACAATTGGGGTTTATTCAGACAGTCCTGGTTGTTGGGTTACGTTTTTTTGTTAATGTTAATGTAACACACTTCTTGGTTATGGTTTGGTTAATTGTTACAGTATTCTTTGTTAATCGTGATGTTGACTTTAGTTGTTGATTTTGCTACTTGGTTATTCGTAACACTGGGTTCGTTGTTGAATGATATGCCTGAGTTGTTTATTGTGTTACATTCATGGCTGTCTCATAGAATGCCGTATTGTTTGATTATTGTGTTTGTTACTAACACAAATCATTTTTTTTTGTTGGTCATTGTCTTACAAAAAATTGTATTTGGATATTCTAAGTATGATTGACATTGCAACATTGTTAATCAGTTATTGACAGTGTTGCAATCTGAAGAGTCTAAATCTCAAGTAATTATATTGTTACACCTCTTTATTGTCAATTATTGCATGTTTTAGTTGTACTCTTTATCGTTTATTGTGTTACACTTGTTTTCTATAATCCTGTTGTGTGTAATGTTTTAGTTCTATTGGATCTCTGAACGCTAAAAACAGACAAAAATTAAAGAAGTCTGTTATGGACATCAGTAGGCTATGGATTCAGTGTTTTAATGTTCGTCAGTCTGATAAAGCTTTGGGTCGCTTTTTCCCTGGATGCACCGCAGTTCGCCCGGTGTTCGATCGTGGGAGCGCGCCTCAATTATTCTCCAAATGCAGCCAATTAACGCACGCGTGGGAATCATCGATCTCTTGTCGTTCCAACGCATCCTCGAGACGCGTCTTATTCCACCCTCTCTATTACCGCGAGCGGGGACACTAAACCCTCAGCACAAGATTAACGAGATTACAGATCGCGAGAGATTCTGACCAGTCTCGACCCACCGAGAGTGATTTGTATGGACATTTATTTAAGCCTGATAATGGCTAAACATTTATTTTTTTTAAGTCAAGTATATAAATATTAGGTTCTAGATGAATTTCGTAATTAAAGGTGTTTCTTGATTTATAAGTTCGTTTAAAAATATACAAATTAAATTGCATAGCAAATTTGTGTTTGGTTTAGTTATGTTTATTTATTGTCATATTTATTAAATAATCAAACAAAACTATATAGTCTTTATTCTTAAAGGCGCATTTCATAATATAACTAAAGATCAAATAGTGTTATTATATGCACCCAAATTTGCCTATAAACCTTACATGTTTTACTCATTGCATTCATTTTTAAGGCATTTTGCAATTTTCGTTTAAAATACAATTTTATTAGGAACTTCAATACACTTAGACATTACACAAGATAAGTCGCAAATCCAAACTCTGCCTGCTTGTCTGGATATTTCTACGTGTTTCCACCCCTCACATAAAAAATAAAAAAGATATTCGGATATCAACCGAGCAAACAATGGGGCTGAAAATAAAATATATATATATAAACATAAAAACCGACATAAACATGTTAACAGCGAATCCAGACTTTGTTAAAGGCCGCTTTCCTTCGCCATTGTTGTTCTTTTTTATTATGAACGAAAGAGAGAAACCATTCTGACACACGTGACCGTCCCAAGGATCTCACGTCTTGTAGCTATGTACCCGTCAAGCCTCTCGCTCGCGCTCTTCTTTAATCCGCTCCCAGGGCGCCTCGTTACTGGTCCGCCTGACCAAGCCAAGCATTAGCATTAATTCCGAATTCAAAAAAAAAAACATCTCCCTCACGAATACATCACTCCTTAATTCTTCCCCCGCACGTGCACATCCCGGCTCCGCTGTACCGGGACCGCGCGCTGACTAGTTGGAGGCCTAATGAGCTACTCGTAGCCGGTTAACAAATCCCCTTGTTAAAAGATGGAACGAAAACATCGTTTTTTTTTGTAGAACTAAAGAAGAACGTATGTGGGTCAATTTAGACATGTGGTGGGGTATACATTACAATAAATATAGATCTGTCCTTCACTCAGTTCAGTGTTTGGCAGCATGTTCCTTCCCTCATCCACTGGTGCTAATATGCATTAAACATACATGTCATGTCCAAAAGTAACCGGACAACCCTTTTAATGTAGTGGGTATGTAACTGTAATCTCAAGCAGCAAGAGAAATGGGGTGGCATACCAAGAAAAAAAACACCCAGAATTGACCACCCTACCTTTGGAATGGTTTAGAGTGATGCTCTACGATCTGAGGGTGTGATCCGCACAGCAAATTTCCATCATCTAGTCTATAGCTTTCTCACACTATTCAAAATAAAGGTGATACAACTGGTCAACTGGTGGTTTGAACGAGGCCATATAAGAATAAGAATATTTTTTGGCATGTGAAGAACGTTTTTAAATTTTAAAGAAGTGAATGCAGTTAAAGTTTCTTTTAAAATCTTTACCAAAGTAATTTAAAGTATTTATGGAATTGAAGATCTCTAACTTTTTGTGACACCTTTATTTTGAAAAATCTACTAAAATTTAAGCCACCAATGAACGCAAACTGTCTTTGTTTGTGAAGAAGATATGCTGGGGGCAGTGGGTGTCCACATACTTTTGTACAGACATTGTAGCAGCGAAACCAAGATTGTTCCGATTGAACCGATTGTTCTGTCGTGTGCCATCTACTGTATGACATCATTGCAGTAGTTCCTCGTGACGTCGTGACTGCGGGAAGTGTTGCTTGTGTTTTTCTCAGCAGGCCACTCGTGGAGAATTCGGGTTGTTGTTCATGCGGGCGGGTGGGCTGGCTGACTGGCTGGTTGCTCGAGCAAGTCCGCGTGGCTATTGGCTTCTTTTATCTGGTCAGCTGCACTTCCTCTCTCTGGTCCAGAGGGACGGGGGTGGGCTTGGTGAGCACGGCCGGCGTGAAGGTGATGAAGCTCTCGGCTCTGGAGAAGTCCGTGCTCGCTGACCTGGGCTGCTGTGGAGGTGGCGGTGGAGGGGGCGGAACCCCGCTGGACTGGCACGCGAGGCACGAGCACGGACTCCCGCCGGGCCCCAGAGCGTGCGTGTGCGCGTGTGCCGCCCCCGCGTACAATGACGGGTGTCGGAAAGCGCACAGCAGCTCGGGACGTGGGTACGGGTGGTGCGATGACAGTACGCGCAAGCCGTCCAGCGAGCGCGCCGCAGCGGGCCCTGCGATCAACGGAGCGCTTCCCGGCGTTGGGTAGTAGGGCAGGGGGAGGTGCGACGGGAACGGGTAGTGGAGGCCGCCTGCCGTCGCCGCAGCGTGGCTTAGCATGTACGTGTAGAAGGCGGGGTCCGCCGGGTGGGGCCATGTCATGGCCAGACGCTGTCGCTTGTCCTTCATGCGCCTGTTCTGGAACCAAACCTAGAATTTGAAAACACACGTTTATAAAGTTCATAAAGTACATTTCTGCGTGGAATTAAAGAACAATACTAGAGAACAATTATTGAATTGAGTGATCCCATTTTTTTAAAGAACGCCGATCTTTAAATGCTTTATGGGTTATAATGGAATGAGTTATGCTACTGGTCTAAAGGCCTTTATTGTTTTATAGTTTTACTGTACAGTACTTACGTATTTTTTCAGTCATAAAAATCAAAATTATCATTTAAATTCTTGAAAATATGTGCGCAACAAATATTTCGAACTTTGAGCAAAGCTTGAGAACATATTTAGTTAACTATAAAATGTGTATTTTAATTCATAAAATCTGAAAGTGCTTGTGAAGAATTAGAATGAGTTTAGAAAACCTTTATATTAAGCAATTATTCTATCCATATTATCTAAGATATTATCTAACATATATCTAAGGGGTTTGTCCAAAAGCTTCTTAGATGGTCCAGAGAGCAGCATACTAAGCAGTCACTCTCCATGTTAAGATGCCATTTTTTGAAACTGGGCCTTTAGATTCTTTGTGTATTTTAAAGAGTAAACTGGGTAATTTCACGGTGAAAATGGTCGTCGTGTAACTTTACAGGAGGGGCAAAACAATCCTTTTTAACTCTTAACTAAAGTCAGTGATTGAAGATTTAATTCTGAATAATTTTGGCGCATTTCTATTGGTACGTTCATTATAAAATTCGAATACAAAATTTAAAGCATTCCGGCTTTTATCATTAAGTAAGATTTTAAATTATGTTAAATATAAAACGAATCCTTGTTATTATTGGCTTGTTATTTTTTTTCCTTAAGTTTTGTTTCTCTAGTACAGAGTGTGTGATGTTTGTTCGACCGTTTAAGAACAAGCTTTCAGTTAGTTAACCCAGTTCTATTATACTACGTTAGGACCGCCTATAGAGACTGGACCAGACAGGTGTTGTTTTACCTTAATAGTCGTCTCTGGCAGGTTAAGTGCGGCCGCCAGTTCACACCTGCGCGGCCGGGACACGTAGTTCTCCCGGTAGAACTCCTTCTCTAGTCGTGCAATCTGCTCCCTCGTGAAGGCGGTCCGGTATCGCCGCATTTGATCTGGCCCGTAGGACAGTGCACCGGGGCTCGTGGTCATCTTCCCACCGTCCGCGCCGCCCTCCTTCCCCAGGCCTGGAGACTCCTTATCACATCCTGTAGGAATAAATCAGGAAGAGCGTCAGGCCCTCTGTGACCGCGTGACAGCTGCAATATAGGCTGAGCTGGCGTGTTTTTGTTTGCACATAAATTAGATTCTAATTAATGCAACGAATAACCAATTTAATATTTTTAGCGTCAATGCATTTTAGCATTTCAGGATGCAGATTAGAATAAATTAGTGCTCAGTTTAAATCAGTTAAACAATCAAACGAAGCGTCTTTCTTGTTATAGTGCCTTCAGTGGAATTGTTCTAATATTTGGTAGATTGTATTCTGGTTCTATCTATAATGTATTATCAAATAATATATATATACAATGAATCTAGTATATCCAATAGAAATGCTCCAAAATTCCTTTAAAGATTAAATCGTTTTACATCGACATGCATTATACATTAATACATCCCCTACTCCCCTTATCTAATTTTGTCAGTTTTGAAGATACGATTTTTAAAAATATGCATGTTTGTACAATAAATAAATGCATTTGTTTTTGCATTACATCTCAACTCATTACGCTTATGCACGTTTTTAACTCTATGCCAACCCCATCACCATTTTTGTACTGTACGGTGTACGGTGTACTGAGCGTGAGCTTTGCAACAGCATGTGTGATTTTAATACAGTTACGTTTCTGTTGTAAAACGTTGGTTGAACAAGTTCTTTCCCTTTGAATGACACTGACAGCGAGGTCACTGAAGGCCACGCTGTTCCCAATTCTATTGAGTAGTCGTTTAAGTCTAATTGAGCAAAATTTTCGTTTAACAGAATATAACATTTATATCTGCTGAGATGTCGTTGTGTGTTTACTACCCATTCGATACGGAAAAGTATTGGGTTTGTAATTTGTATACATGATATTTGTATATCACTCATATATTGGAAGAATATGCGAAATAATTGAATCATACACAAATGCAGTAAACTTGCAAGTAAGTATATATATTATGTTTGTAGTGTGGGCATATATCCCCGTTAAATCATAAACATAGCATATTTTATTAAATGTATATGTAAAACATATATGTTGATGTGTGTGTACATATGGTGATGTATTTTAAATAAGCTGTCATTAATGTATAAACGTCACATACATATTATTTTAATGCATGACAATTGTATGTTTTAATATGCGTCACATTTCAAGTCTATGGTATATATTTTGGCATATATATATTTTTAGCAACATCTTGCTGAAAGCTGTTGTGACGAGGCTGCACACTGTGGGCTGTGGTCTGGTAAAGGGACTCATTAACTCAAAAACAAAAACACACCAATCCAACAACATCCCTGTCAGCAACACCGCGCACGCCACGCACCACACACAGCGCGTGCAGAACTTGCAGAAATGCAAATGCATGCTGTTAATTCTTGTTGTTTCTAAAGCATGCATTAAAGCGCGTGAGGTAAAGCTGGTTGCGTACCTGGTCCGCTGGGGTAGTCCATGCTCTCCGGGGTGCAGCTCACATCTATCTCCTCGTAGAAGTCGGACTCCGGGTCCGAGCCGCTGCCGCTGCCTTCTTTGTTGGGCAGGTCGGACATGGCATACGGCTTGCCGGTCCCGCGCGCATCCCCGCAACGCACGAGGGGAAAGGCATCCGGGCTGCGGCAGTCTCTGCTCGCCGGCTTGTCTCGCTGATCTCCGGTGGACTGCATGGAGCGCTCGGAGAGCTCGGGGTCGGTGGCGGCGGCGGCTGCTGAGGCGTCCTTCCTTCTCTCCATCGTGAGGGGGCGGGGGCGGCTGGCGCGCGGAGAGGCGGTCGTGCTGTGGAGAGTGCACCGCTCGCTCTGGGACGGAACTCCGTGGCCCCCTCTGAGCTCGAGAGCCGTCTTTCTTAATAGGGCGGGCGTCATAATGGAGGGCTCGGTGACGCCACGCGGCGATTCAGAGTGAATAAACAGGCGCGCGTGAACGGGATGGGGGTGAATCAAAGGCTACGTCAGGGGAAAAAAAGGGAAAAGGACGTATAATAGCGCAGCCGCGTGTCACACCTCTCGAGACGAAATGAAAAAGGGCTGAGGAAGCCAGCGTGAAGCAGCAGCAGCACTGACAGCTGGGTCATTACAACACTATTACAAGAGGAAAGCCCCGTTTAGAAGCACCCTTATTTCCATAAAGAGCCCATGAAGCTCGACGCTCTTAAAAAAAAAAAAAAAAAAAAAAAAAAAAAAAAAATATATATATATATATATATATATATATATATATATATATATATATATATATATATATATATATATATATATATATGTGCTGTACAGGGTTCTTAGAGCAGAGCTGTAGAAGAACCACATTTGATTCCATAAAGAAACAAGAAACGTCTTTCATAAGACAAATATACTACAAAGGGCTTAGATTTTTTTATTTCCATTAAGAATTTTAAAGAACTTTCTACCCGTTAAAAGCCCACAAACCAATAATCAGTGTCGCAGTATTTAAAATGAGGGGGCTACAAATGGTGAAATTAGATATGCAATTAAAGAAACGCTCTTGTCATCGCTCTTTCAGCACTGAAGTAATATAACCCCTTTTGATTCCACAAAGAAACAAGAAACGTCTTCCACAAGACATATATTACAAAGGGTTTAGAATAAAGAACGTAAAGGACTTTAACTTTTTAACTGTTAAGAGCCTGCAAACCAATAATCAGTTTTGAAATATTTAAAAAGAAGGGGCTACAAAGGGTGAAATTGGATATGCAATAGAAGAATCTCTCTTATTATGCTCTTTCAGCAGTGCGGTAGAAGAAACACTTTTGATCTCATGAAGTATCAATCTTATAAAACATTGAGCAGTTGAACCAATGAACAGTGACATATCCTTACAAATAAATATACATACTACAAATGATTTGAGGTACTGCAGTACTATAGATTATACACTATAGAGTCTACTAAACACCTAAAATAAGAAAAACATAATATAGAACTTTAGGTTTTAAACTTTTTTAAACAACCTGTTAAGAGCCTAAAAACACTATTCGTTGTTGCAGTATTTAACATAAAGGGGCTACAAAGGGTGAAATTAGATATGCAATAGAAAAATCACTCTTATAATCGCTCTTAGAGTTGTGCAGTAGAAGAACCACTTTTGATTCCACAAAGAACATTTGAACTAGGGGTGGTGCGATATGGCCCTAAAATAATATCACAAATAATATCAAGATATTTTAGGGTGTTTTTGTGATATTATTATTATATTATTTTATTATGCTTTCAATATGGCACACACCTGAACCAATGAACAGTGACATACTCCTAAATATAAAGATTCTATGAATGGTTCATTGTGGTTCATGGTTCATATTGTGTCTATGATCCATTTTATATTCCACAAGATGATGAACCAATTAGCATCAATACACTCAAATATAAAAGTGCAACAACAAAAACAATGAACAGCAGCAGTACTACATATGTGTTTGTACAAGTCTGAAAAATCTTTAAACGTTTAAAGGTTCCTGACATTAATATATGGTTCTTAGTGGAACAAAATATTGGTTCTTAAAAGGCATTGTTCTAGGAAACCTTTGTTTTACTATCATTTGTAAGTAAGTTTAGAGTTTATATCTGTCCATTGATCATTAAATGTGGAAACAATGTGGAAATCCAACAGAAGTTGTGTCCAAAATTGCAATAGGAGGTTGTTACATGATGGCCACAGTTACTTACAACATTTCTTTCTTAATAATTGGGATAATGTAAACATTATTTATAACATCTGTTCAGTAAAACATTTATTAAGATTAGTGGAAGTAATGGAAACCATACCATCACACTGTAAACCTTAATAAGTTAAGTCTACTCAAATCATTTGAGGTAATTCTTTAATATTGTATAGAGTTGAACAAATGTTCAACAGACAAACTACAAGTACTTTACACTGAAAACGTGGCGTACCTGAAACTTAACCTTTAAGTTAAAGTAACTATTGCACATCCAGTCTCTCTTACTTGTTTAAGTTTATTGCAATGATTACATTGTTACAAGTTCCTTTCACTGAACAAAAGCATATTGTAGTTGTTTTTATAGACAACAATTCTAAATGAAAGGGTCACCAGTAAAACAAAAATAAAAGAATGACATCCAATTTAAGTAGTAGTTCAGTTACTGTAGTTCAGAAAACGATACTTGTTCTTACAGCCTATAACACAGAGGTCAGGCAGTTAATCATCATAATATATGATCTATGATAAGTTTACCTAAGGTAGCTCAGGGGAAGTGACTACACACTGATGGTGAGTGTTAGAAACTGGGGGACATAGCCATTGTGCCAGAAGCTGCCAATGGCGAAACAGACTAAACTCATTTATTAAAAGTTGGTTCAACTTAAAGATATCTGTTTGAATAGTATAGTATATGTACCCACAAATGTTAACTCAGACTAATTCAATAATGTTTTTGAAAATTCAATTTTTATGTATAACAGATTTGAGTTCAAACATTATGGGTTTACAGGGTACCCATGGGTCCTTCAAAAGTCTTAAAATGTCTTAAATTAAAATCTGGATAATTAAGGTTTAAGAGAACTAAGGTTAGCGAAGTCAACATTAACGATGGGCTAGCTAACATACTAACATCAGCAGCAAGCTGGACAATGTGGAACTTAGCAGAGAGCTAGCTAACATTAGCGGAGAGCTAGCTAATATTAGCGGAGAGCTAGCTAACATTAGCAAAGAGCTAGCTAACATCAGTGCAGAGCTAGGTAACGTTAATGGGAGAGAACTAAGGTTAGCAGAGTTAACATTAGCGGCAAGCTAGCTAACGTTACTGAGGAGAGAACTAAGAGTAGAGCTATCTAATATTAGCGGAGAGCTAACTAACGTTAACGGGGAGAGAACTAAGGTTAGCTGAGTTAACATGAGATAGCTGACATACTAACATTAGCGGAGTGTTAGCTACGTTACCAGGGAGAAAACTAGGGCTAGCGGTGAGCTAGTAACATTAGCGGTGAGCTAGCTAACATACTAACATGTTCTGCATCACAATGGAACAAAATTGGAAGAAAAATACAAATACAAATAACAAATGGGAAAGGTTCAGTTTTAATTTTCAGTTTAATATTTTTTTTCTACTTAACCCTCCTATTTGTTCATTTGTTAGGAACAGCTATGGTGTCTGAAACCCAAAAAAATCCTAACAAGCAGTGTACATTTTCTTTTACTAACTCCATTACTAATTATTCTATCAATATTTAGTGCAACCGTGTTCTTTACCTCTAACAGGTAGTGGTTCAATTAGGATAATTCACTCGTTTTACATAAAAAATACATGTTCAAACTTTTTTTAATGTTTCACTACTTTATTACTTTTTTGAAAGACCAACATATAAAACACAATAGTTTTACATGACATTGAAACATACTGTTGCAGTTTTGTTTTAATTGTAGTTTTAGTTTTTGCAAGGGGTGGTTGTTGCAAATATGTGCAATGAACCATTTTCATATTATATGTTGATTACAGTAATTAAGGCAGGCAGAATAAGTTTCATATTTAAAAAAAACTAATTTTAAAAAAACTATTTTTCCTACATCTTCAAACTTTAAAACAGGTAAAATTGACCCGGAACATAGCAGGAGGGTTAGACTACAGAAGTTATGACAACATTTTTGTGTTAAAAAGGTCTTAAATAGCATTGAATTTGACTTTTAAAATAGAGCAAGAACCCTGGTTTTGAGTGCACGTGGATGGAAATTAGTGCACTAAAAACAGTGCAGCAACTGTATATGGAATAATTTGCAGATGGTAGCAGGCAGTATGTGTTAAAGACCAGGTTTGTATGTCGTAGCATCGTCCAAATAGTCTAGACCTAAACTTAATGCAGTGAAATCAAAGAAAAGGAAAGGCAGCATGTCATCCAGATACAACTAAATAATTGGACTAGTTTGTAATAATATATAATAATTCTGATAGGTGACAGCAGCATCATGTGCAGTAACGAGGATATCTCAGACTTGAATAATGTGCTGGAACCTGGATCAGTTCAAGCCCTATCCATTATCTCTGTGTCCAAGACTGAGACGGTCTTAATGGTAGCCCTAGGAATACATTAGCACATGTTCTTCTCAGATCAACACTGTCAGCTCAACACGACTGTCTGTCCACCAGAATGTGAAGCCAACAGTCCATATTTTCATCTTTCAGCTCGTCATCTTCGTCACGCCCTCGTGCTTCTCTTTCTCTCTCTTATCCCTCTCTTTCCTCGTTCGTTTTTCCAAAGCGGTGTCAAGTAAAGGAGCAGAAAGGTCAGGTCCTCCTGACCGCTAGTCAGAATAACAGACTATTTGACATTTAATTGGATTTGTTTGAGCCAGGCTAACAACGCCGCTCTGTGGGTTTGTGCTGGGTTTAGCTGTCTTTTCTCATTAAGCAGCCGGAAAACGAACAGCTCTCTCACTTTCCACTAAAGGCAGTTTATTACAAATAATGGACCTACACCTCTACAGTCTGCTACAGTCTGTTCTGTTTCACCCTGTAAACCCTAAAGGCTTTGGCCTTAATTGACATGCATTACATATTAGTTCCATAGCACTGATGTTACTTAATAGTTATTAGACAGGAAATTACACAGTGTTAAAGGAGAACTCTGGTGTAAAATGGACTTTTGTTGTAATAAAACATGATAAAAAGTTGTTTTTATCTTACCTTTGATGAATAGCACACCTCCGTTCTCCCACAGCGTTCTGAGATCCAGAAATTTCAACAGTTTATCCAAACACCCTTCAGACTGGGAGATACGGGGCATAATTTACCCTGCTAAATCACTTTTTACACTGTTATCCAGCTCAAAGTAGCTCCACACCTCCTTACCAGAATCCGGAGAGTCCTGACATTTAAAACGAGGCATTAATAACTTAAAAAGTGCACAAGAAGCTTATTAAAAAACACTGTTTACAGCCCATAATGCTAGCTTCAGCTCCGAGCACCGCCATCACTGTACTGATAATGTCATAGACATTATAGCTTCTTGTGCACTTTTTAAATCATTAATACCTCGTTTTAAATGTCAGGGCTCTCTGTATTCTAGCAAGGAGGTGTGGATCTACTTTGAGCTGGATAACGGTGTAAAAAGTGATTTATCAGGGTAAATTATGCCCCGTATCACCCAGTCTGAAGGGTGTTTGTTGGACAAACTGTTAAAATATCTGGATCTCTGAACACTGTGGGAGAGCGGAGGTGTGCTATTCAACAAAGGTTAGAACTTTTTATCATGTTTTACTACAACAAACATCCATTTTACACCGGAGTTCTCCTTTAAATTAGCTATAAGTGTCAACATTTAACACTTTCAGTGTTGATTGTGTTGATAACACTGTAAAAAATACTGTATAGTTATAAAAAATAAACGTTTTAAAATAAATGGTTCACGAGAACGAGAAACTGTAGTGTAGACCAACAAATAGGTATCTTAGTGTTTTTTTTATGCAATTATTGATCACAAGGCTTGCAATTTAACTGCTGTAAGTTAATGAATAACACCAATTATAGTAACTCTCTAAGTCTCTACTGTCAATATACTAGATTTTTGAGCATTGCTGTGAGAAATTTATTGTGTTTAGCAATAAACAAGGGCATTCATGGGGTCAAGATGCTGGATGATCACAACCCCCAAACTCCCAAATCATCCTATCATTCAGTTCCACTGCTCCACAGCTCAATACTGGGGGCTTTATACACTTTTTTTCCTAGATGCTTGGCATTAGATATGATCCAGAACTCCAGAGTATCCTATTCTATTGACAGTACGTCTCTACAGGGACTACAGTGTCCACAAATATGTTGTTAGTATATATTTAACAGTAGTTATGGAAAAAAATTATCCTAAAACAAGTCCCTTAGGGTTTAAACATTATATCATTGTCTCTTGACAACCTGTCCTACTGACTAAACGTATACGATTCCTCATTGAGTTTCAGTGTAATCACATGATTGGCTTTACAAGGTTAGGAACTTAACTGATTAACCGTTATGCAATATGTGTGTTTTGTGTGTGTTTTTAAGAAATGAGTCAACATCACACTCTAAAAACTGACTTTTTGATTTAAAAACATTTTAGTCAGGCACCAAATCATGTTAATATGCATAATTCTTGGAGCTCTTAATATGTTTTTACATTGCTTGGATGAAAATGATGGCTAGCTAAAGTCTACTTGTATGTCTATTTGTCTATCTATCGAATTTGTAGCATCATGTTGAGTTATATATACAGTAAATGATGTAAGGATTCATCTGTTCCTTATATTTTAAAGAACAGATATTGAGGAGTCTATATGATGAAGATAATTGACTGTATTGCTAATAGAATGTAAGAATAAAACATGTTTTAAAAATGTTTGCACTTAACAATGAAATGTAAATGTGTCAAGAACTGTAGTGTCTAATATTTATACGTGTTTTCGTCTATAATTTTTCTGTCTATAGTTGGTTATATGTATTTGCACTTTAAAGAAAGAAATTGCATCTCAATTTCATTGTTTTATACAATGACAATAAAGACATTCATTCATTCATTCATTCATTTATTCATTTATTCATTCAAAAAGGTGCTTTGTGTGATTCCAAAGAAGAATCATTTTCTTTTCCTAAAAATAACTGTGTTAGTAATATAGATGGTTGGATTGTGAAGGACCTTTTAAAATATAATGTAATTGTTCTTCAAACTCAACAGTGGCTCTTCTATGGTATTGGTCACATCCTAACCAATCATGTAGCTTTTTAAGTTCTTTCTTAGTTTAAAATTGAATAACTTTTTTAAATTTTAGAGCCTCGTTTTAGTGTTGTGTTTTAGGTTTACAAATAGTGCCCCATTTCTTGTTTTGATGGCCGACTTAAAATGTTTCTGAAGACAAAGTCTGAAAGGAAGTGATCGCAGGACGAGGAGCGTTCTGAGGGGAAGGTTATCTCCAGCTCAGAGCCAAACCCTTAACATGACTGCTTGCTTTCAGGGAGGAGGCCTTTGATGTGCTCTCTGGTAGTAAAAGTTCACTAAGCACAGTGACAGTAGTATTGCGGCTTTTAAGGATATGGCCTCTGGGAGAAGAGTGGGGGGGTAGTTTTGCTTATCCACTTCCTTGGTGTCTAGTACTACCTCTACAGACCTGTGACCTGTGTTTAATCTATGTTGAGGGAGCCAAATACTCTTGAGCATGTAATTGGATTAAATTCTACCCACTCTAGAGTAATAGATTGTACTATATGGGCTTTAAAGAACTGTAAAAAGGATAAAAACTAAATAATAATATATTCTGTGGAGACTGTGTCTCTGTTTTCCCTTCGTGGGAATTTATTTCACTATTCAAACACTACTGCTGACACAGCCAGACTTTTTTTTTTAAACTTTTTTTTTTTTTTTTTTTACTTTTTTTTGGTTAAAAACAGATCACGGGGACTTAACACGCATGGAAGTGGTTAATGACGTCAGAGTCTCGTTGTGTGTGGCCGTGGCGACACTGCGGTGTTTGGACCCTCAAAGCTGGGCTAGTGCGCCCTCGCCTGGCCGGTCTGAAGAAAGTCAGCGCCAGCGGAAGTAAAAGAGTATTTTACTGTTCCACCCTTTCATCTCTCTCTCTCTCTCATTCTCTCGATCTTTTTCTCTCTCTCTCATTATCTAAAATATACCTTAGAATAAACATTAATTAATCTGAATGTGCATGATATTGTTTTAATAAAGTTAAACATTTGTATTACGTTAAAATGTATAAAATTAGTTCAATTTACTCAAGAAAATTCACTCCACAAGCCCCACAATTACTGTTTAAGCCCCGTGTGCATTCACACACTACAAGAACACTTATCAGATCACACTTTTTCCTGTTCACGTATGTATATCTATCTATCTTAGTGAATGGCAAATAAAAATGCTAAAAAATAAAATATGTACTTTATTTTTTACCTTGCATGAAGCAAGTAAAAAGTTACATGGTGCAACGTCTTAACCCGCCTAGCTTTACAAACACAGTTTGATTTATGAGTTTATCAACTTTGCAACTTTGGGTCACTCATTTTAGTACAGTATAAAATCATTTGTTACATGTTTGTGTTTCCATATCAAAAGCAGCTTACTCACATAGGTTCTTTTCACTTTTATGTAACAGTGAATACTGTACCTGTGAATACCCATAGTTGTAACGTGCATACTGTATTGTGTATATTATATATATTTTTATATATTACTTAATTCACGCCTACTGCTTTTTAGCTCTTCTAAAACATGTGCATGGAATTTGTTGTAAATATATCTGAGTACCTGTATCATCTAAATATCTAGAAATAATAGAAATGCTAAAGATGACTTGGAATAAAACGTTTTACATTGATTTAATTGAAAAACACCTGTAAACAATTTGTGTTTAGTTTATATATACACGGTAATTTACGTGAAATTGTGATTACGTTAAAAAAACAGCTGAAATTTTTAAACAATAAATAAGAAAAGCTACATGATTCAACGTCTTAACCCTCCTAGCTTTTCAAATACAATTTCTGAGTTTAGTTTCGTCACTTCGGGTTACTCATTGCGGTACAGTATAAAATCGCTGTGGTCCATTTTCCAGAGTACTCTGGAGCACTTGGCCTATTTTATAAAACTAGACCTGCAGAAGTTTTTCCTGAGCCCTCCCAACTTGTGTACATTCCTCGAGCAGCAATAAACTTCTGGGCGTTCCTTTGAGACGTCCTTGAACTTTGAACCTGTGAGACGTTTGTCACTCTGGAGGATAGCAAATGGCTTCAAGTCCGGCTTTTCCAGTGTGAGCTCACAGTGTTATTTACCACCCGATCCTAGGCTAAACTTGGGCTCCACTCTAGTATTTGTTACGTAACATTGTGACATGTCGTTTCAGATATTTTATTTTTCTTTTGTTCTTTTTGTTTTCTCAAACAAAAAATAGTTTGATACAGCATTTGGGTGGATCAGCTAAATAAACTGAACTGTTTCATGCAAACCTTATTTGTCATGCAATAGTGTATCTAAAGGAACAAATTGGCTTATTTTATGGAACGTGTCTAGTCTTAAATCTTGATAAAGTTAGACACAAATCGCAGACACTGAACTGATGTCATGATTTATTAATCAAATAAGTGTAACCAGAAGGAAGCTCTTGGAGTCTATTGAGCAAAGCTAGCATGGTATAAGTACCGCTAAATCTAGTTAGT
>NC_064410.1:61165000-61240000 GCF_023375975.1 Astyanax mexicanus | reverse complement strand
GTATATTCAGCACAAAATATATATACATAATGAAGATATATGGTTTAGAACACTTTTTTCTTTTTTATGAAACATTTTATTAAGATTTTCAATGTGTAAACATGTCACATTAAAGCAATTTATATTTATAATCATTTTTTCTGGATTTCTGTTGATACTACCTCTGTTTTAAAAAACACTATATAGAAAATATAGACTTTTAATGTCTTTTTAATGGGTAAACTTGCAAAATCAGTATATCAGATCAGGCTTCTAGATGATGCAGTACTCCCAAAAAATGCAGCAAAAAAGTCCCTTAATGCAGGGGGCAGTGAGTAAATGTGAAGCAGCTCTGCACATGATTCAGCACAAATATATATATATATATATATATATATATATATATACATTAAAAAGACATGTAGCTCAGAACTCTTGCTGGTTGGTAGAGGAACAATTACTTATTTTATTTTTATGATGCATTTTATTGAGATTTTCAATGTGCAGCAATGTCACATTAAAGCAATTTATATTTATAACATTTATTTAATATTTTTGTCTGGGTTTGTGTTGATACCACCTCTATTTTTCATATGGAGGTACCTCCACAATCCATACAAAATATAGACTTTTAATGTCTTTTTAAAGGGGAAACTTGCAAAATCAGGATATCAGATCAGGCTTCTAGATGATGCAGTACTCCCAAAAAATGCACAAAAAAAATCCCTTAAATATTAATGAAATATATATTTAAAACAAAAAATTCTAATACAGGAGGGCAGTTAATGTAAAAGTGAAGCAGCTCTGCACATGATTCAGCACAAATATACATACATAAAAAATGAGGGCAAGATTTTATTCAATTAAATACAAATTAATTTATATTTATAATTATGTTTTTGTCTGGATTTTTGTTGATATTTGTGTCTCTCTTTCTTCAGATCAGGCTTCTAGATAATGCAAATGGTTTTAATGCAAATATAATGTTTTTTTTTCTAGATTTCTGTTGATATTCTACCTCTATCTTTAAAAAAAAATCCATGCCAGTTATAGACTTTTAATGACTTACAAAATCAACAAAATCAGGATTTCAGATCAGGCTTGTAGATAATGCAGTGCTCCCAATGCAAAAAATAATAACAAAGTCCCTTAATGCAAGGGGCAGTGAGTGAAAGTGAAAGTAAAACCCCCATGATTCAGCACAAATACACACAAAGCATTATAGTTCTTTATCTGAATCTAAACAGTGGTCTTTTATTCCATCACACACTTTCCACATATCAACTTTTCCCATGTGGATAAAAGCTGAAATCTTATCATGCAAAAAATGTGGGGATTTTATGCCTCTTTTATGTCTAAACACATTTACAGAAAAAAAGTAATGCAGCATATAAATATATATATATATATATATATATATATATATATATATATATATATATATATATATATATATATATATATATATATAAAAGTAACAGAACTTTCAATGTGCTACTAATACTACTACTGCTAATAATAATAATAATAATATTAATAATAAACTTACCCTTTTAATGTTCTGCTTCAGTCCCTCTTCACACTGTGCCTCTTCCTCTCTCTCTGCTGAATTTCAAGTGCCTTCACACCCCAACCCTCACCACCACCCCTCCCCTCTATCCCTCCATCCCTGCATCCCTAATTGGGGATTGACTTCCAATAAGGTTGAAATATCACATCCCAAACTGCACACATGCTGATGATACATGATAAGTGATTACACAACATGTTTTCTTTAGTTTTTTATAGAACACTTTTTATGAACGCCATTGTTACATGTCTGCATGTTTGCTCTCTCTCTCTCTCTCTCTCTCTCTCTCTTTCTCTCCCTGTCTCCCTCTCTCTCTCTATAGGTGGCACATCCTGTCAATCATCATTGAGCATGCTGCTAGCTAACCAACTGAGCGGAGACTGAGGCGGGGCTTCCAGTATAAAAGCTGTGTTTTTATTTATCAGACTCTAGTGTAGCTGTACAGGTTTTTGTTTTATTATTCCTTTTCTTTTGGATAGTTAGGCTATACTGTCTTAAAAGAGCTTAGTGTGATTTTGTTTTGTTCTGTTCTTTTCTTTGGTACCGTTCATCTTCTCTTTCTGAGGTGAGGTTAATCCAAATCACTATGTCTGTCTCTGATGTTTCCCCTGTTTGTTGCTGCATAAGTGTAAAGCAGTGGCAGATGCTGGTCCTTCAAGGAGGGGAAGCTCAATTTCGGCCTACATCTTAACATATGTAGTTTTATTTATACGTAAATTCTACTCTCCCTGAGATATTTTTTTTTGTAAACAAAAGGCATTATTTTCATGTTTTCACTACACAACAAAAAGCTACCCATTCTTTACATTGAACAATTACATGAAAAGACGCTATGAAATGAATAAACTTAAAATGATCAGTAAAAAAAAACATTACACAAAATCTTTAAAGTTGGTAAAGGAAAAAAATGCAGGTAAATTTATTTCCTTTTTGGACAGTTTTAATTTCCTTGAATAATCCCTTTATTAATTTAAATTATTTAAATTATTTTTAATGATAACACAATACTTACTACTGGTCCCTGTTTATTTATGTCCTGAGATGTTCATCAAGAGGAATGGCCATCAGTACATTTTATTAGTTACAGCACTTCCAGTCAGCCAGCTCACTTTATCATACAGAACAGCTGGAAATACCTGTTACTTTTCCCCACCTTTTACACCAAATTAATCTGAGCAGTTGATCTGTCCTGCTGTTTAACTCTAAGTTTTTCTTCGTAAGGAAGACTATCAAATGGCTTCTCCAAAATCTGGTCCACAACATTAAAACTGTCTGATATTATGTGCAGCTTGCCCTGGCGCGAGGCTAGTGTGAAGTGTGTCCGTCTGTGAGTGCTCTGTGACGGTGGAGGGGCTGAGCAGCACCCGCTGGACAGAAACTGCGCTAGAAAAGAGTGATAGAAGTCAGAAAGAGTGATAGAAGTCAGTCTCTAAACACAAGCAGCTACAGAAAAGCACCAGAAATAGAAGCTGGATTTGTCGCTAGTTGTTTTTAATAAAGAAAATGCCACTATAAGGATTAGGAAAGTCTCCGGTTCAACTCAGAACAGAATGAAAATGCTCCCATCACGGATTTTTACACTAACAGATCGCTGATTCGCTCATTTCGCTGTCGATCAAAAAGGGATTCCGCCTCAGACAGATCATCCAATCATCATGCAGAAGCTGAGCGTCCGGGCCGGCCGAGGCCAGCCCACTGCTCCATAGACCCCCAGAGACGCTGAGCGTCCGACGGGCGGGACAAAGCCCAGCATTTATCCAACGACTCGTCTGGTTTGGCCGCGCGCTTTGCTCCGCTATTGAAGTTTGTGCACTGTTTAAAGCAGCGCTGTGAAGCTGCGGGAATGAGTGAGAGGAAAGCCGCGGCGTTACCAGTGATAAGAAGCTGATTCTGAACTAAGTTCAGCGCACTGTAGCGCATATTTAATCAGTGACATGTACACACAACAGTATATATTTAATCACTTATTTTTTACATTGTAGGGGAAGCTGAGCTTCCCTTGCAGTCTTAGAGAAATCGCCACTGGTGTAAAGTAAAGAAAAGCCTAAATAAATCAAAGTTACTTGTTCTGCTTTAAGCTGCCTGCTCTCCAGTCAATTCACTCCTTAGATACCAGTTTCAAATTCCATCTTAAGCGATCCACATCTTAATAATGTTACTGGTTCCACTCTACACCCCTACACTTTACACCTAGACCGTGGCCTATTAGGGAGTGGGAACGTAACATGTGGGGGCGATTTTTTTGCGTGACAATAGTTAAAATTTAAGAGAAAATGATAAATTCGCATTTTTAAAGAATACAGCACAAACAACAACTTTAATAACAACAAAAGTGCACTGTAGGCCCGGATAAGTTGAATTAACTTTAACATTTGAGGAAACCAGTTGCCTTAAAAATGTAAAGTAATAGGTAATGAAAACTTGAGTTAAAGTTAAACTTGAGATAAATTAAAACATCAAATTATTATAACTAAAGGGGAAGTTGATTTATTTGTAAGGTAGCCCAGGGGGGGAATCACTACACACTGATGGTGAATGTTAGTCAGAAACTGTTGGACACACCCAGTATGCAAATAGATTGTGGCAGAAGCCAATAGAAAAGAAGCTGTTAATGGCAACAGACTAAACTCAGTTATTATAAATTGGTTCAATTCAAAGATCTCAGTTTAAATATACAGTATTTGCTCACAAATGTTCAACTAACTCAAAATAGTTGAGTATTGTTTAAAAATATCCAATTTTATGTAAACCAGACTTAAATCATTTGAGTTCAAACAGCGTATGGGTTTACAGTGGGATAACAAATCATTAAATACAGCTGATTTACCAGGTTTTATTATGTACTTTGAGTAGAGAGATTTCACTCCTTATGAAACTTTCATCACTGGGGAAAAGATGCACACCAAATGACAAAATACATAAAAAATATATTTTCAGGTATTTTATTTTGATAGATCCCACTCCTAATAGATTGTATGTAATATTAAATAGAGTGTGTGTATTAATTATAAACCAAATAAAAGTAAATTAACAAAATATATCACTTAATTAGCCTTAAATGTTAAATAAAGAAAACAAATATATATATATATATATATATATATATATATATATATATATATATATATATATATATATATATATATTATGACAAGAGTTTTAACACTTATAGTGCTCAGCTACACATGGTCTATTTGTAATTGCAGGGAGCAAAAAATATGCTTTTTGGCAGATTAAAACACACAAAAGGCATGAACTAGTTCTCTTAGTCAATCATGGGTGTGGTTAATTTTGGGCGTAACCTGAAATAAACCAATGAGTACGTCAGTTGTCATTCCCTTTAAGAGTCAGGTGAGCTCTGACTTTGGCGCGTTCGTATCTTAACAGCGTGGCGCTTTGCTTTTGCACATCTCAGCAGAGACAGATACTGAGCTGCTCGTTCACACTGTGAAGATACACCAGCAGCTCATTTAAGGGAACAGTAATGTTATTTTATTCTTTATTCTGTTTATTGTTGAGTTAAGAGTCGGGTTTGTACTCTGCAGTGTGTCCTATAGGAATGAACTCTGATGATTGACTGTTGTCAGGGTTTTAATCAGTCAGTGGAGCTCCTGTTTGTTTTCCACCACCAAAATATAAAGAAATACTCCAGAAATTTACCTGAACGCACCTCACTTCCACCTCACCACCACACCCATCAGTGTAGATATATTCCTAAACTCTGACACTATTTTAACAGCACGGGAACAAGGTATGAAAATGGACTGTTAACGGGGTGCAAGATAGCAATGAGCATTCCAAATCTTGAAAAAAGCTGTATATCAGCCTGAGAGAGAGAGAGCGAGTGTACTGGTGTTTAATATCTCTGGGTGGTTCAGACATCTAACATCACTTAGTAAAAGCAAACTGTCTTAAATTATTAATGTTTCAGGAACAATCATTGACCGGCAACAAAAATCAATAGATGTTCTTTATATTACAGCATTATACAGGAAAGCAACATCAATGTTTTTTGGCACGATGCCTACCTCCTCTCCTTTTCATGATGAGTTTGAGCGTCTCTCTTCAGGATGATGTTATGGAGTGCTTGTGATGAATAAAAAGGTCTACAAAGGAGCTTTTGTCCCAGTGCCATCAAACGCATTAGCAAATTGGCCTAAGTTTATCTGGTCTGTATATGTTTGCCATTTATTGTATTTTTAATTGTTTTTTATTGATCTTTTTTTTTTGCTTTTGTGTTGTGCCATACGTTTTTTTTTCTCTCCTGTAGGTTCTGAGTATTGAAGAACAGGATGAAAGGAGGATAATAATAATAAATTAAACAGAGAGACAGATGACAGTCACTAAATGACGTCAACACCTAATTTCCATAATACATGTTTTTGAAGCTGTAAAGGATTAAGGTTGTGGGAGTGAAAAAAGTGTGTAAAAAACATCCTAAATATGTTAGAAATGTTACAAATGAACAACATCTGTTGCTTTTTAAATAGGCCGTCACTTTTTTACAGTAACTTCATTTTTACGTGATTTACATAAATTAGTTTTTCTTGCCGTATTCTTAAATGTTATTATAGACCGTTTTAGAGGAATATTCATGAGCGTAGGAAGTGACGTCGCTGTTCCTAGGACACTTCCGTTCAGCGGTAAACAGCGTTCAAAACAGTGGACGTAACTTTTAATTTAACATGAATGCAAACTTCACCTAATCTGAGAGTCACAAACACTGAAAATCAGGTCAAATTGTTCTTTAAACAATTAAACTATGGAGGACCAAAAATTACAGTAAAGTATAAATAAATACACATGTAAATGTATAAATATATAAATAAATAAATGAATAAATAAATTAATGTTGAAATTAATAAATATATATATAAATGCACATATAAATGTATAAATAAATAAATATATATATAAATAAATAAATACGTGCACAAATAATTGTATAGGTAAATAAATTAATTCATAAATACATTTCTTATTTTTATAGTTATTTATTAATTTATATGTGCATTTATTTATGTCAACATTTATTTATTTATTAATTTATTTATTTAAACATTTATTTATTTATACTTATGTCATTTTTGGTCCTCCATAGTAAACACGCCTGCTTTCGTTTTTCACACTGCTGACCTGCCTGCAGTTACAGTGTCCCTCACAACTCCTCCCTCCTTCTTATCTATAAATCATGCAGAGTGTGTGCTGGATAGGGTTTGATTTGCTCCAATCTCAAAATACACTATAGTGATGCTTCTCTACTACAGGAACAAATATTCCCAACTTTTCCACTGAGATAGTAATTATATGCACTCAAACTGCGGTGCGCTTTCACTGCCTCAGTTTCAACAAGGTAGTGATTCACATCTGGAAGTGTTTTAAATCAGAGGAAAACAACTTCCCTCTTAAATCCTGATCAAAAGGATGAGGAAAAGAGGTTGGATCACTTTTTACTAATTTCTGACCGTATGTTTGCTCTGTTTTCGGGAGATTTGCGAAATATGCGCTCTCATTTTGACAGCTGTATAGTTGAAAATAGCGCCACCGGAAGCGTCGAAGCAATAGACATGCGCAGTAGCTTTGCTATTGTTTTCCTCATTGAAACGGTCTATAAGAGCAGCAGTTAGCCAAAAGTGTTATTTTACGTTTTTTTTTAAAGGGTTTTTCCCTGTTTTATTTTATTTTTTTTATGTTTTCTTTATTTTTAAAGCTATCATAGACAAATTGTTCAATGGTTCAATAGATATTTAGCTTTTTACAAAGAGGGAGACACTGTGGAGGAGGTGAGTGACAGGCTACGTGGTGAATGACTGAGACTGTGTGAGTTAAATTCAATATTCACACTGAAGACAGTTATATTTACATCCTGATCTGTAAATACGGGGCGGGGTCAGTCAGCGGTGGCTGTGGGCACGGTGTTGGTGGAGCGGTGTGTAAGCTCTGACTGAGAGACTGCACTGTGAGTGTTGTGGGCGGGGCTGCAGCGCGGCTGAAGAGAGCGTGTGTTCATCTCAGAGTCGCCAAAAGTCTCCAATAACACCACAAAAACTCACTACATTTGTCGGTAGTCGCTTTTTTTTATCAGGGATTATATTACACGCAGCACCGTGCACAGTGCCCTAGTGCCTGTAAATTTAATGGTCCAATGAAGGTAATTTAAAAACCAGGACATTTCCTCACTTTTTGAAAAAAACCCGGCACGCCCTGGACAGGAAGTAAAATACGGACGTTTGGTCACCCTAGCATATCCCCGCTGTTCTGCATATTCTACAGCTTCCTCTGCTTTAAATGCACCTAATAAAGTAAGTGTTGGTATGATGTGTCTAATACACTGCTGATTTACATAATGATACATACATAAAGAGATTTTAACAGGTAAACTCAATTAAGGATTGCTTATTAGCTGATCAGCTGGATCAGATGGAAAACAACAATTTCTAGCTAACAGGTTAGCTATATCAATTTTAATTTATTATTATAATTAATAAACACAATTTGAAAATTAAATAGTTATTGGCTGATCAGGCACATCAGGGCAAGTTAAACAATAATTTTTTTTTTTTTTAACCATGACTACCTATATAAACTAGCTAATTCCAAAGCTAAGCTAACTGCCTAGACACAAGCTGCATTTTATGAAGCACAGAGTGTGTTTGATCTGTGTTTTGATTCATGTCTTTTTAAGAAAACAGCTCCAGAAACAGTGTCATTACAGTTTACATGGTTATATACCGTTACCTTCTTGTTAAAATCCGATGTATATCCAGAATTGTTTTAAAATCAGCTGCTGCTGCAACCTGCTGTCTAAACTCACAGTGAGGGCACAATGAGGGTGCGATCTGAACGGAGTTCACTGGTGTTATGCAGAATCCAGTCCGGGGTCATTTCTAGCCGCTGTGCTGTGACGTCAGTTAAGCATTAGCTTAAAGTTAGCATTTTTCTAATTACTCGTAATTCAGAGGATCCAGTGATGTTTAGGAGGTAAATGTACACAGAATAAAACGTACATGGTTCTGAACATATTTATTCACCACAGAATGTGATAGAGGCCAGTTTTTGAAAAGCCCATTCAAATTCCCCATTCACATGAACCACTTAGACACGGAACCCCAAATATGGGCATTAAAAAAAAACTTCAGTGGTCTATTGACCTCCTTCTGTCTGACTATCCCTCGCCTGCCGTTTATTGTAATAAATCATTCTTTTATCAGTATCTGCATGTGTCTGTGCATGAGTTCTGTGTTATCATGACAGAAAGTAAAGATGAAGAAGGGTGAGAAAGAAGGATGTTAAAACTTGCACGTACATTTTTTTCACGTTTCGTTTGTGGAGTTACATCTCTACATGCTCATTGAACAACCTCGCAGTTGAACGACCCCGCGATTGATCAGCCCCGCGATTGATCAGCCTCGCAGTTGATCAGCCTCGCCTGCGGCGTTGACTCCCGCTCCTTACCTGCTCCACGATGGTACTCCACCTCTATGTCTTCTACGGCTGGCGTCCGACCTCGTACGACCGGCTGTTCTCATCCACACCTACTCCTCCACCGCCACTGCTGCCAGCTGGTGTCTGCTCTCCTGGCTCCTCAGCCCGGTCTGGCCGCTACCGAAAGGTTCCCTCCGGACTTCTTTCTCTCTCTCTCACATCTTCCCACTCCATCGCCCCCCCCATCTTCCCACTCCATCGCCCCCCATCTTCCCACTTCATCCCCCCCCTCCCTCCTGCTACGAGACGTGCGTCGGTGGCTGCTTTTTGGGGCTTTTAAACTACACCTACACCATGTGTATCATTCCACAAAGTCCATACACTCCCATACTTGAATAGGCTGGCAGCACCTTGAAACACCCTAATGAATTAATTCCCTACATTTCTTTCCTTTGACCTCCACACTGCTTTCCTCATGCATCGGCTTATACGCTGGCTTTCTCAAAGACTACAAGGTCGCACTTCCAACACTCAGTTGCTGGAGTTCCCAAGCCTTTCACAGTCAGACCTCTTCTTAAATCCTTGCAGTGGTCGAAAGTTCTGATTTTAACTTTTGGGGCTTCGGCTTCATGCTTTACAGCGAAGCTGCCCCGAACTCCACCCCAATACTCTGAGTTCGCTCCCCCTCTTTTCTTCTCTGAGCAGTCAAGGGCGTGGGTCAATACTAGCAAAGTGGAGTTATGTATCCATAACTAAGTTTTGGGAGTTGATCCACGCCCTCACTCCTCCCACTTCCTTCCCTATTTAAATCGTCACTTCCTCTCTACATGCTCGTTGAACAACCTCGCACCCACCTCCTCCCCATCTTCCTCCTTCGT
Source organism: Astyanax mexicanus (assembly GCF_023375975.1). Lineage (NCBI taxonomy): Eukaryota > Metazoa > Chordata > Actinopteri > Characiformes > Acestrorhamphidae > Astyanax > Astyanax mexicanus. The sequence goes on along the minus strand of NC_064410.1, from coordinate 61,230,148 downwards.
TAATTGTATTAGTTTTTTCTCATGTATCTCTTCATGAGAGGGGGGGCTTCGGCTTCACGCTTTACAGCGAAGCTGCCTCGAACTCCACCCCAATACCCTGAGTTCGCTCCCCCTCTTTTCTTCTCTGCCCAGTCAAGGGAATGGGTCAATACTAGCAAATTTTATTTATTTATTTTAATTCTAATATTTATCCCATTTTTGTCCCTAATTTACAAGGCCAATTACTCAACCCACCCATTAGGAGTCCCCCATCACTAGTGATGTCCCAACACCAGGAAGGTGAAGACTAGCACACGCCTCCTCCAACACATGTGAAGTCAGACTCCGCCTCTTTCCAACTTCTGCTCATGCTCAGCATTGCCGAGTACACAGACTTTTCACCCTCCTGCCCTCTGGGAGGCACTACAGGAGCCTCCGGACTAAGACCACCAGGTACTGGAACGGCTTATTTCCCACGGCTGTCACACTCCTCAACTCTGCCTCCTGATATCCGAACAATAACGGCGGACTGTATTCCAACACACACCAATAACACACAAACTTAACACCAATTACCAGCTCTTTCTTCCATTGTATATTCTGCCCACTATTGTATATACTGTAAATAATATACTCTGTTCATATCACATACTTATATTATTTATTTACTCTGTTAATACCACTCATATTAATAACCTGTTATAGTCTGTACATTCATAACCTGTACATACTTATACATAGCCACAACATACGCAACAATTTACTGTACATTTGTAATATAAATATTATATTTTTGCTAAGCACTTCTGGATGGATGCAAACTGCATTTCGTTGCTCTGTAGTTGCGACATGTGCAATGACAATACATTTGAATTCTATTCTACTCTATTCTATTCTAGTAGCATCACAGTGCGCTCGGAGGAAAGCGCAGCGACTTGGTTCTGATACATCAGCTCACAGACGCAGCCTTGTGCTGATCCACATCACCCTAGGAGTGATGAGGGGGGAAAGAGCACCATCTACTGTACTGTACCCACCCAGAGCAAGGCCAACTGTGCTCTCTCAGGGCTCTGGCAGCTGATAGAAAGCTGCATGAACAGGATTCGAACCAGCGATCTCCCGATCATAGTTGCAGCAATTAGCCCTGTGGACCACTCGGCGGAAATAAGAGCTGGTCATAAAGTTAAAGAGACCAATCACAGGACTGAATCATCAGACTGAATCAGGCGGTGCAGACTGACTCAGCAAATCTTCCTACAGAACTTTAAACTGATGATTAACATGATAGTAAGCCAGTAGGTATCTGAGAACGACTAGAAGCCACGCCCCCAGACTGTACAAAAACAAGGAACCTGGCTCACAGGACAGATCACCTGATTATTCAGTATGGCTCGTGCTCTGCTGCTGTGGTTCTTCTTCACGCTGTCTGGTGTTTTTGCTGGTCGTTTTTTTAACCACGATAAGCCCTGTTACAAGCCTTTACCACACAGAGAAAAACTCGGCTTCAAGTAAGATATTAAATCATTTTAAACTTTATTCTTTTTTCTTTTTCATGCAGAAGAGTGTTTATTTAGCTAAAATGGAAAGAAATCTAAGTTTTAAAAAGTTCAATTTAACCCTTTACTGTGCCTGGGCAACCTGCAGATCATAACTTAAATATAAGTCATTGCATACTGTATATGTATCAGTGTATCTTAACCCTTGTGTGGTGTTCATATTTTTGTTACTCGTTTACTTTGTTACTTGTATTTAATTCAGCAAAATTAAGCAATTCTACATTAAAATGCTTTACACATGCTTGCTTCACCTAAATTGCAAGCAATATAAACAGCTTACATGGTTAATATTTGCCCTTTACCTTTCTTATGTTACATTTCTTTCAAAAAGTGCTACTCTTTTTTTATTAGTTTTTTAATAAAATGTAAAAGAAAATGAATTAAACTCAAGATATGAGAAGAAAATTTGTTTAGTTTCAAATTTACAAATGAAGCAATGATTATTAGCCCTTGGCCAAACATACTGTATGTAATATAAATGTGTAGGGGGGGGGGATGGGGTGTACAGTGTGTGTTTATCGAAAAATGTGTTTTGATATATGTTTTTCACAAAAAATGAGCCAATACCAATGAGTTTGAGTTAGAAAAAATATTTTTTTAGTATCATTTGATGAAAAATGAAAACGGGTTCCACAGACCCGAACACCATACACAAGGGTTAAGCACTACAGGGTCAATATAGGCAGATTTTGCAATTTTATCTTTGTATAAAATGTATATTTTGGTCACAGAAATACTAAGAAAAAAACAAAACAAGGAAAGATTGCAAGTTACTTGCAAATATTCATATTTATATTTATTATAAAGCCATATTTTGCCAATGAAGACATTTTATTTAATAAATATACATCAATCACACAAATAAACTCAGGATTATAATACTATAAGCCATTATTTGCTCTAAAATGTATGACTATTGAATTAGAATCAAAAGAATTGTAAATCTTGAGCTGCAATTTCTTTTCCTTCCTCCTACTAAAACGAAAGCTCTCCACTTCAGTTCACCGGCATCTTCCACCCACACACACATGTGACACTCACACACACACACACACACACACACACACACACACACACACACACACACACACACACACACACACACACACACACATTTCACATACCAGCACTTACTGCACATATTTGCTTACTTTAGGCAGTTTCATATAAAACCACTTCCTCATTTTACCCTGCATCTGTAACACCCCTGGTGAAAAAAATATATATATATACTTAATTGTACTTAAAACATATTGAGAAATTTCTAAATATGCTGTAAATATACTAACAGATTTATGTGCTTACTTAAAATATATTTAAAGTATATTAATGTTAAACTTTCATCAAATTTTTAAAAATAAACCTTGATCATACTTTTTAAAAAGTACAATATAGGGTATTTAAAAAAAAAAGTAGCTTACTATGAAGTGCACTTTTAGTTTAGTGTAATTCAATATACGTCTAAAATACTTATTTCCAAATATACTTTTGTACATTTTTAGCAAAGTGTGTTAAAAACAGCTGTTACAGTAGTTCACTTAAAGTACAATGTATCATGTAACCTTTTAGAAAGTCAATTAAATTACTACTAATTAAAAAAATTAAGTACATTTTTGACACACTAAATTGACACACTATTTGTAGTACAGTATATTAAAATATATATTTTTATACCCAACAACATATACTAGAAGTGTGCTACTTACAAAAGACAGGAACAAAAAGCATATTTGTACAAAATATTGTATAAATATTTAACATTAATTTAACTTAGTACATTCCAAATATACCTGGTGTATAATAAATAGTGATACAGTTGTATTACTCATTAAATGTATTATTTTATATATTTTACTGTAAGCATATTTAAAATATGGTGTTACATACATGAAGTAGTTTAAATGTTTAAATGTTACTTAAGTATATTTTAAATAGTTCTATTTTAGTACAGTTAAGTACACTTAGCACAATTTAAGTAAGACTTTTGTACTATTTTTAAACTGTAATTAAAGTATAATAAGTACAAAAAAAAGTTGTTCTATTTTATCACTCTTTAAATATACTGATTAATAATAATGTGGCTACAAGAACACTTCAGTGCACTATAGCATAATAATGCTTAGTATACTTTAATATACTTTTTTCACAAAGGACAAGAATTGCTCAAATTATATCTATATGGAAAAGGCAAATCAATATAAAAAAGAAGGAAATATGGCAAATATGTTCTGACGCTGCAGCACCTTCTGTCTGAACCCACCCTTCTGTCTCGTGAGCAGAAGTATCAGAGCATATGATTGTCAGGTGTGTTTTGTTGACCAGGTGTGTAATTAAACAGCGCTGAATATCTGTGCGCTCAGTTTCTGATTCGGGTTTTATCTGTTTAGTAAGAGTATATATAGTTAGAGCTATAGTAGAGAGTCTATGAGTAAAAACAAGCATTTGCGTCCTGAAGAAGAAGGTCGTCACTGGTTTACTACACTGAAAAAAATAAATCTGAGCGTTAGGAAATGTAACATAATTAAATATGTGTTATTAACAACAAAAAATATGTTTCTACCTTTACATGAATATATCTAGTTTTGAATTACTCCACATTTGTTCAAAATACAAGATATTGTGTATTTTTTCCTTAATATAATTTATTTATTTAATCCCAACAAATCTTTTTAGGTACACAACAAGTCTTGTTATATTTACTAGGGTTTCAGTCACTACCTGTATCAATGTTCTTTCTACAGTGTTGGTTCATGCAGCTTTCCTATAGGCTCCTGGTACCATATATTTGCATATTGGGTGTGGCCTCTCCCTTACTTACCATCTTTGTGTTGTCTGTTGCCCAAAGCTACCTTATCCTAGGCGTGCAGTAATTATAATATACATGTTGATTGGCAGGTCTCAGTGTTGTAGAGCTGTAAGAGCTCATTAACTTTATTCTGTGTTCCTAGTGATCACAGTATGCTGGCTCTGAGCTGCAGAGTTCACTCTTTACCCAGTTTACTCCTTTACTGCTCCAGTATTATACTGTCAGTATTGGCATTTAAATAATAATAGACTAAATATGTTGAGAATACCTATGGTTAGTTATGTGAATATTACTAAAGTTTTACTAACTTGAAAGTGTGTGTTAAAATAAAGATGAATTGTTAGTTTATTTGACTAAACAGATCATGTTTAAAAAGGACAAATTAAACACTTAAGTTGAGTTAACTCAGCTTTTTAAGTCAGCAGTGTACAAGAGAAAATTAAGTTGACTATACTTAAATTTCCCATGTAGTGTCAATGGACTCTTTTAAGTTGACACTACCTGGAAAAGTATATTAGCACTACTGGAGAAAATTAAGTAGTAAATACAATGACTACTCTTGCTTGATCTACTTAATTATCTGATGCAAAAAGTTGACATGATTTTTTTAAGTAGATCAAGCACACTATTCTTTTCAGTGTAGGTAAGAGATGCTGAACAGGTAGACCAAGGAAAACCACAGCAGTTGATGACAGAAACATTGTGTGTGCTGTAAAGAAAATCCCTTAAAAAAATATTATCAAAAACAATTTCCACAGGGCAGGAGTGAAGGTTTCACAATCTACTTTTCACTAAAGACTTCATGAACAAAATTACAGAGGCTTCACCAGAAGATTAAAACCACTAATTTGCAAGAAGTACAGAGATAAGCCTCAGCATTTTCTTGTCAAAGTTTGGTAAACACAAACAACTTTACCAATGTGTACCAGGGCTACACAAACATACAAGATCATAAAACTACCTCAAGTTCATAAATGGAAAAAATGGCCGGTATCAGCTGATTTTGTGCACATGACTATAAAACTCGTGTTTTTGGTTGTAGAATAACTACAGACAACCACATGAATTTCCTTGTAAAAGTACTTTCCCTATTCAGTAACCAGGAAGTTCTGTAACACTTTCATGACTTGAATGTCATCTCTATTAGAATCTATAACTACATTCATAACATATTACAATGCATTCATAAGGCATTATAAACATGGCTATAAATATTTATAGATGCATTATAATGTGTAATGAGTGTTTATAGAGTCTTATAGAGATGACATTCATAGAAAGTGTTACCGGAGTTTTGAGCTTCATCTGTATTATCAGTCCATTGCTTGGTCTTAATAATTTAAACAAAACAAAATTATGAAAATATATACAATATATTAACAAATTGGGGACTGGGACTGGACAAAAAAAATCTGAATTGAGTTTAATCAGGTTAGACTAAAATTAACAAAACTTCCTTTCAATACTGTATAAGTCATATAATGCATTATATATATATACATATATTTATATATATAATGGCTGTTAGCTTCTATATAGTATAGTTTGTACGGTCACATACTACAGGAAAAACATTTTAGAACACAATTTTTAGTTTATTTTTGCAATTTAAGCTCCTCAAGTCCTGTTCTATAAGGCATTTTAAAATCTTATGCAGTCACATACTTATATAAGCTATTATGTGATATATGGTATTATGTGTTCTACATATACAGCAGTGGCGATTGTTCTAAGACTGCAAGGGAAGCTCAGCTTCCCCTAAAATGTAAAAAAAAGAAGTGATTAAATATATACTGTTGTGTGTACATGTCACTGATTAAATATGCTCTACACCGCGCTGAACTTAGTTCAGAATCAGCTTCTTATCACTGGTAACGCCGCGGCTTTCCTCTCACTCATTCCCGCAGCTTCACAGCGCTGCTTTAAACAGTGCACAGACTTCAATAGCGGAGCAAAGCGCGCGGCCAAACCAGACGAGTCATTGGATAAATGCTGGGCTTTGTCCCAGTTTAGAATTAAACAGCAGGACAGATCAACTGCTCAGATTAATTTGGTGTAAAAGGTGGGGAAAAGTAACAGGTATTTTCAGCTGTTCTGTATGATAAAGTGAGCTGGCTGACTGGAAGTGCTGTAACAAATAAAATGTACTGATGGCCATTCCTCTTGATGAAACCATCTCAGGACATAAATAAACAGGGGCCAGTAGTAAGTATTGTGTTATTATTAAAAATAATTTAAATAATTTAAATTAATAAAGGGATTATTTAAGGAAATTAAAACTGTCCAAAAAGGAAATAAATTTACCTGTATTTTTTCCTTTACCAACTTTAAAGATTTTGTGTAATGTTTTTTTACTGATCATTTTAAGTTTATTCATTTCATAGCGTATTTTTCATGTAATTGTTCAATGTAAAGAATGGGTACCTTTTTGTTGTGTAGTGAAAACATGAAAATAATGCCTTTTGTTTACAAAAATAAAAAAAACATCTCAGGGAGAGTAGAATTTTTGTATAAATAAAACTAAACTAAAATAAAACTAAAATAAAAGGCCGAAATTGAGCTTCCCCTCCTTGAAAGACCAGCATCCGCCACTGATATACAGGTGCATCTAAAATATTAGAATATCATTAAAAAGTTTCCTTATATGAGTAATTTAGTTCAAAATGCAAAACTCATATATTATATAGATGTTGATGATTATAAAGTACAGCCAATGAAAACCCAAAAGTCAGTCAAATATAAAAAAATAGAATATTATATAAGACCAATTGGTCTTATAACTTTTAGCAGGGTGGGCAGTGTGACAAGTCCTGCTGGAAAATTAAATGCAGTGGTGTAAGATTTTCCGGGAAAACATTGCACTCACTTTGGACTTGATAAAATTTTTATTTATAGAGATGTGAATTTCATTTTCCAGCAGGACTTGGCACACTGCCCACAAGTACCAATTGGTCTTCTATAATATTCTAATTGTCTGAGATCTTTTTGAAGTTCATTTTGAACTGAATTACTGAATCTACTGATATAAGTTATAATATTCTCTCTTTTTTTTGATGCACCTGTATAATGCCTAATAAATTTGTTTATAATGCATTATGAATACAGGATTCATAGGAGGTGCTATTAATAAAGCATATAAATAGAACAGAATAATAATATATTTGTGTTTTTTAGGACGGGCCCTCGTCCTCATGAGTACCTGAATGTTGCAGAGCTGCCTAAAGCCTGGGACTGGAGGAACGTCAAAGGCACCAACTTCGTCAGCACTACTCGTAATCAGCACATCCCTCAGTACTGCGGCTCGTGCTGGGCTCACGGCAGCACCAGTGCACTAGCAGGTACGGCTCACTATTGTTTAGCTGCACGAGTGTTTGTGCACTATTTATCAGTATAATAAGGATTCTTGAGCTCCTTTGGGAACAGTATGCGTTTTACTGTTAGTGTGACTGCAGTAGCAACTCCTTAGCAACCACCTAGCAACACCTTAGCAACCACCACGAACACTTTAGCAGCACCTTAGCAAACTCCTAGCAGCTGCTTATCAACACCTGAGCAATACTTTACACTTAGCAACACCATAGCAACCACCAAGCAACCACTTAGCAACACCATAGCAACCTCCACGGATACCATAGCAACACCTTAGTAACAACAATCAACATCTTAGCAACACCATAGCAACCACCACGGATACCATAGCAACACCTTAGGAACCACCTAACAACCACCAAGCAACACTTTAGCAACCACTTAGCAACACCATAGCAACAACAATGGAAACCATACAACACCTTAGCAGCCACCTAGCAACACCTTAGCAGCCACCTTAGCAACCATCTAGCAACTATTTAGCAACACCTTAGCAACCACCTAGCAAACACTCAGCAACACCGTAGCAACCACCATGGACACCTTAGAAACACCTTAGCAGCCATCTAGCAACCACTTAGCAAAACCTTAGCAACCGCCTAGCAACACTTTAGCAACCACTTAGCAACACCATAGAAACCACCTAGCAACCACTTAGCAACACCATAGCAACCAACACTGACAACATATCAACAGCTTAGCAACCACCTAGCAACCACCAAGCAACACTTTAGCAACCACTTAGAAACACCGTAGCAACAACAGTGGATACCACAGCAACACCTTAGCAACTATCTAGCAACCATTTAGCAACTCCTTAGCAACCACATAGCAAACACTTAGCAACACCGTAGCAACCACCATGGACACCTTAGAAACACCTTAGCAACCATCTAGCAACCGCTTAGCAAAACCTTAGAAACTGCCTAGCGACCCTTTAGCAACACCATAGCAACCAACACGGATAACTTAGCAACACCTTAGCAACCACCTAGTGACCACTTAGCAACACCATAGCAACCAACAGGGACAACATAGCAACAGCTTAGCAACCACCTAGCAACCACTTAGCAACACCATAGCAACCACCTAGCATCACTTTAGCAACCACCTAGCAACTGCTTAGCAACACCTTAGCAACCACCTGGCAACCGTTTAGCAACAAACTGTTGCTATTTATACTATGTAGGTTAAAGGGCTAAAAACAGACTGTTGGCGAGGTGTAAGATAGCAATAAGCATCGTGATGTGCCTGGCGCAGGGTATAAGATCAGGACGTTGATGTTTGTATCTGACTTCCTGTTTGTTTCAGATCGGATCAACATTAAGAGGAAGGCAGCGTGGCCGTCTGCGTACCTCTCTGTTCAGCACATCATCGACTGCGCAGACGCCGGGTCCTGTGAGGGGGGGGATCACTCTGGAGTCTGGGATTATGCTAACACTCACGGCGTCCCTGACGAGACCTGCAACAACTACCAGGCCAAAGATCAGGGTAAGAGGCCCCCACCTGATCAATGGCTGTACTAATGTTTACAGATATATTCGCTAACACTTTACATTAAGTGCTGACTAACTAACATGAATTAATGCATTAGTTACCATGAATAAGACATGAAGTAATACATTAACAATGCTTAGTTAATGTTAATTAAACACAGAACTACAGCATTAATTAATGCTACTTTCACAAGAAAAGTAGATGAACTAACTTTAAGTGAAGCATCTGTTAAGATGAATAATAAATCATATACTTTATTAATAGTGTTTAACAGGTAACAACTGCATTAGTTAATCTTCTTGTCATTTGCATGTGTACTGAAGCTATGCATACAGTAATTGTTAAATATGTATTTAATAAATATTAGTTATACATATAATTGGCTGCCAGTAGCCAGTTACTTTTTTTATTTACTGATGTCCGTTAACTAATATTTGTTTTTATTTTGCATTTTTACATCTGCCTTACTAAACACCTATACAGATCTGTTGAAATAATATATAAGTTAATGCACATTAGTAAATAAAAGTCTTATCACAGACAATTATATTTAGAAACTAATATTTAATTAATAAATATTAAACAATTATAGTATGCATAACTGAAGTACATTAGCAAATGACATGAAGATTAACCAATGCCGCTGTTACTTGTTTACCTAACATAAGTTAACACTATTAATAAAGTATATGATTTATTATTCATCTTATTAACTCACAAATGCTTCACTTTTACTCTTGTGAAAGTAACATTAATTTATGCTGTAGTTCCGTGTTTAATTAACATTACTTAAGCATTGTTAACCTGAACAAACAAAGTCAGAAATATTACAAAACTAACAAAAGAAACATAGAAACAGAACAAAACTAAATACCCGTAAGCGAAGTTAAGAAACACAATTAAACTGACGAACGACATGTACATGACCAGACACAGAACATGGAAACAAAGGGACTACTTATAGACTGTTTCAGAGGAATATTCATGAGTGTAGGAAGTGACGAAGCTGTTCCTAGGACACTTCCGTTCAGCAGTAAACAGTGTTCAAAACAGTGGACGTAACTTTTTAATTTAACATGAATGCAAACTTCACCTAATCTGAGAGTCACAAACACTGAAAATCAGGTCAAAATGTTCTTTAAACCAGTAAACTATGGAGAACCAAAAATGACATGAGTATAAATAAATACACATATAAATGTATAAATATATAAATTAATAAATAAATGAATAAATAAATTAATGTTGAAATGAATAAATATATAAATAAATGCACATATAAATGAATGAATAAATAAATATATAAATAAATACATGCACAAATAATTGTATGGGTAAATAAATACATTAATAAATACTTTTCTAATTTATATATTTATTTATTCATTTATATGTGCATTTATCTGTTTCAACATTTATTTATTTATACTTATGTCATTTTTGGTCCTCCATAGTAAACACAAAGCCTGCTTTCGTTTTTCACACTGCTGACCTGCCTGCAGTTACAGTGTCTGCTCACAACTCCTCCCTCCTTCTGATCTATAAATCATGCAGAGTGCGTGCTGGATAGGGTTTGATTTGCTCCAACCTCAAAATACACTATAGTGATGCTTCTCTACTACAGGAACAAATATTCACAACTTTTCCACTGAGAAATTAATTATATGTGCGCTTTCACTGCCTCCGTTTCAACAAGGTAGTGATTCACATCAGGGTAGATCACCTCTGGAAGTGTTTTAAATCAGAGGAAAAAACTTCCCTCTTAAATCCTGATCAAAAGGATCAGGAAAAGAGGTTTGATCACTTTTTACTAACACTATAGCGTGTTTGTTCTGTGTTCAGGAGCGAAATATGCGCTCTCATTTTGACAGCTGTATACTTGAAAATAGTGCCACCGGAAGCGTGGATGGAACAGACATGCGCAGTAGCTTTGTTATTGTTTTCCTCATTGAAACGGTCTATACTCCAAAACAGACAAAAACAAGCTGACAGCGAAACCAAAGACACACTGACAGACCAGGAAAGGAAAAACAGGACAGCTGTGAAACTAGGATTAATTGTGATTAATTGTGATTAATTGAAAATAATTGCAATTTTCATCTTTCCAGAATAAAACTCATCTATTTCAGTTTTAGATTCTCAGATTCTCATTAAAGCTGTTTAATATTTAATTCAGCTTTTTAATGATGTTAATTTTTTTTAAAGTTGACATTAAAAATGTATAAAATATGTGTGTGTGTGTGTGTGTGTGTGTAGACTGTTTACCCTTTAACGCGTGTGGGACGTGCACCACATTCGGTCAGTGTAATGTGGTGAAGAACTACACTCTATGGAAGGTGGGGGATTACGGGAGAGTCAGTGGTCTGGAGAAGATGAAAGCTGAGATCTACGCTGGAGGACCAATCAGGTACGAACACTGAAATCTGGCAGAAATAGAAATTAGTAAAAATAATTATGCTGTAAGAAGCGCAATGTACGCCTCAAAGTATCGTCTACGTCAAGGGGAGGTTGCATGATTCAATTCCCAGTGATGCCACAGCCATCCGTCAGTTTCTGGGATTCCTAGAAAGCCCACCCCACCCCATTACGTAACGTGGGAATGCTATCTAGCATCAGCATCTGTTAACTGACATAATCTATTAGCAGTTAGCATTCTCCTCCAAGCGTGTTGAGCCGTGTTGGTGTTGTGTTAGTTGCAGTATAAAGAGATTCTTCATGGAACTTCTTCTTTATGTCTCAAATAATAATCATGTTGGTGCATCCTGTGATAAAATTAATTCTATATAGTGTATAGAATAAGCTATATAGTATATAATATACATAATAACCGATTAAATATAATAACTCAACTAAGTGCTTTCCCTGGGTTTGCTGATTTAGGGGTATTTATACAGGGAAGCACAGGTGAGAACAATGAGGTTGATTAGTATGACGGAGAGTTCGTTAGTGGCAGTGGAACGTGGCTGGGAGAGTCCAGGGGAAAGAGCACAGGGGAATTCTGGGAAGTGTAGTTCTGAGTCACTGAATTAGAGTTTTTGACAAGTGTTCTATATAGTATATAGAATAAGGTATATAGTATATAATATACATAATAACCGATTAAATATATTAACTCAACTAAGTGGTTTCTCTGGGTTTGCTGATTTAACTGCCTTCTTTAAACCCAACCAAAGGTTTTCTATGGGGTTCAAGTAACAGCCATTAAAAATGGTATTTCCTGTGGAATATATGTTTATTTTAATTTTATCGTGATTATTATGTAATATCTAAATAGTTATCTTTTTCAGGAAACAACTGAAAGTTTGTAAATTCTTCTAATAAACCTTGCTTAAATTTGCTTTATCAATTTGCTAATTTTAGTCACACATGTAGCAAGAGAACAATGAGCATGTGCCCGGCTAATAATATTTGGTTGGTAGAACGATTTCTGAACATTCCAGTTAACGTTCTTAGAACACACAATCTTCAATCAGTCAACATTCAAAGTTTTCTGTATGTTAAAACATTTTATCTATTTAATTTTTATTGTATTTTAAACATTCTGGTAATGGCGCTGCAACATCACTTGTGTAAATAATTACATTTTTAGTTTTGGGAATGTTACTTTAGTCAAGGTGGCTAAACACACGACACACACACACACGAATACCAAACAAACAGTTTATTAAATAAAGGAATATAGGAATGGTCAGGGACAGGTAAGGGCAGCAGAGATAAGCAACATACCAGAGTGAGCAGGCAAGGAGGTCATACACAGGGTATCCCATAATAATAAGTAGAAGGGCAAGGCAAAAGCGTAGTCAAAATACAGGAATAGGTCGACAACCAGAAGACTAAGAAAACAAAGGGCTAGGCAAAAACATGTACATATAAATACACACACATATATATATATATATATATATATATATATATATATATATATATATATATACACTGCTCAAAAAAATAAAGGGAACACTCAAATAACACAATATAACTCCAAGTAAATCAAACTTCTGTGAAATTAAACTGTCCACTTAGGAAGCAACACTGATTGACAATCAATTTCACCTGCTGTTGTGCAAATGGAACAGGAGTGGTTCTGCAGGTGGGGACCACAGACCACGTCTCAGAACCTATGCTGTCTGGCTGATGTTTTGGTCAGTTTTGAATGTTGGTGGTGCTTTCACACTCGTGGTAGCATGAGACGGCCTCTACAACCCACACAAGTGGCTCAGGTAGTGCAGCTCATCCAGGATGGCACATCAATGCGAGCTGTGGCAAGAAGGTTTGCTGTGTCTGTCAGCGTAGTGTCCAGAGGCTGGAGGCGCTACCAGGAGACAGGCCAGTACACCAGGAGACGTGGAGGAGGCCGTAGGAGGGCAACAACCCAGCAGCAGGACCGCTACCTCCGCCTTTGTGCAAGAAGGAACAGGAGGAGCACTGCCAGAGCCCTGCAAAATGACCTCCAGCAGGCCACAAATGTGCATGTGTCTGCACAAACGGTTAGAAACCGACTCCATGAGGATGGTATGAGGGCCCGACGTCCACAGATGGGGGTTGTGCTCACAGCCCAACACCGTGCAGGACGCTTGGCATTTGCCAGAGAACATCAGGATTGGCAAATTCGCCACTGGCGCCTTGTGCTCTTCACAGATGAAAGCAGGTTCATACTGAGCACATGACAGACGTGACAGAGTCTGGAGACGCCATGGAGAGCGGTCTGCTGCCTGCAACATCCTTCAGCATGACCGGTTTGGAAGTGGGTCAGTAATGGTGTGGGGTGGCATTTCTTTGGAGGGCTGCACAGCCCTCCATGTGCTCACCAGAGGTAGCCTGACTGCCATTAGGTACCGAGATGAGATCCTCAGACCCCTTGTGAGACCGTATGCTGGTGCGGTTGGCCCTGGGTTCCTCCTAATGCAGGACAATGCTAGACCTCATGTGGCTGGAGTGTGTCAGCAGTTCCTGCAAGATGAAGGCATTGAAGCTATGGACTGGCCCGCCCGTTCCCCAGACCTGAATCCGATTGAGCACATCTGGGACATCATGTCTCGCTCCATCCACCAACGTCACGTTGCACCACAGACTGTCCAGGAGTTGGCGGATGCTTTAGTCCAGGTCTGGGAGGAGATCCCTCAGGAGACCATCCGCCACCTCATCAGGAGCATGCCCAGGCGTTGTAGGGAGGTCATACAGGCACGTGTAGGCCACACACAATACTGAGCCTCATTTTGACTTGTTTTAAGGACATTACATTAAAGTTGGATCAGCCTGTAGTGTGTTTTTTCACTTTAATTTTGTGTGTGGCTCCAAATCCAGGCCTCCATTGGTTAATAAATTTTATTTCCATTGATGATTTTTGTGTGATTTTGTTGTCAGCACATTCAACTTTGTACAGAACAAAGTATTCAATGAGAATATTTCATTCATTCAGATCTAGGATGTGTTATTTGAGTGTTCCCTTTATTTTTTTGAGCAGTGTATATATATATATATATATATATATATATATATATATATATATAAAATTAATTAATTTATACACTTATTAATATGCCATATCCTGCAAAATATTGTTATTGAGTAAAATTACCTTTACTTTGCTAAAATTCTACTTAAGTAAAAGTAAAAGTACCCATCTAAAAAAGTAAAAGTAAAAAAGTACTTAATTTAAAATGTACTTTGAGTAAAAGTTACATAGTTACTTTTATTTGTTTGATGTAAAAAAGTACAACAAATCATAAATTAAATAATTATTCAATTAAATAATTTGGACCTTTCAGGCAGTATTTGTTCAGACCACCCCATAAAACATTTGTAAAAACAAGTGTTACAGGTTTCTATGATCCATTTTTTTTCTTTACTGTTAAACGGTTAGGGTTATATATGTGACTATACACTGTATTTTTATAGGTTTACAGTTCATTATTACTTTTAACTTGCCATTGCTGTGCTTTAACTGCTATTTACATGTTTTTTTAACCTCCAAGCAGATTGGTTAATGTTCCCAGTAAAAACTTAAGGAATTATCATTAAAAACATGAAATCATACAAAAAAACTGTTGGTCGGTGCATGCGCAGTGCCGTAAAGAAGCACATATCGATGGGTAGCATAACTCGACAGAACACCGGTTTCCACACAGACCCCAGGCTACACAGCATCTCTCCTGCTAACCACAATAAACACTGCTGGGAAAAGTTCAGCTGCGCTGCCATGGAGAACAAAACTCATTTTTTTTTTTTATTCAGACAATTAGTTTTTTTCTCCCCAGCATTTAATTTTTTACTCAGTAATGGTGAATTTTCCAATGTAGTGAAGTAAAATACTTAATTTTTTTTTTACCTATTTTAAAAACTACTTTAAAAATTACAAATTACTCATGAAATCTACTCCATTACAGTAATGTAAATAAATGTAATTAAACTTTCCAAAACATTCTTATAATGTTCTCTGTTAGTTGGAAATCCATCTGTGTTTATACTTTCAATAACAGCAGGTAAAATAAACATTTAGTGATCCGAAGAAGCTCATAATTGATTAGCTCTGCAGTTACTGAACTGTGTGTGTGTGTGTGGTGTGTGTGTGTGTGTGTGTGTGTGTGTAGCTGTGGTATCATGGCGACTCCTAAGCTGGATGCCTACACTGGTGGTGTGTACTCGGAGTACGTGGAGGATCCTGGGATTAACCACATCGTGTCGGTGGCCGGCTGGGGTGTGGATGAGAACGGGGTGGAGTTCTGGGTGGTGAGGAACTCTTGGGGAGAGCCGTGGGTAAGCACTGACTTCTGGATTAACAATTTAGTCCAGGATATGAGAGTTCATTATATTTATATCAGCTTCAATTATATTTATCAGCTTTCATTATTTGTCTGCATTCTTCCTGCAGAACTGCTTTAGCTCTGTCATATTCTAATATTCTATAAAAAAAAATGGTCTTCACGTGGTCTTTAGAAGATCCTGCTGATGTAACTTCCTGTAGTAGACTCGTAGAATGTTCCAGATGTTTCCAATGGGGTGACAGGACTGAGTGAAAACCCAGGGACACAACTAAAATGCGTATTTTAACTTAAATATTATGAGAATTGATGAATTTATTATGAAAAATATATATTTTGTAATTTTTACAACAATACAACAATGAACCATGCAAAAGAATTACATTTTCTAAAGGATTTCAATCATTATATTTCATGGTAGAGTTTATAGTTAGAGAGTAGGGACAGGTAACGGATGCTATTTTTTAGTGTTCTAAGTAGTTTTTATATATTATTAGGTCAATGTACAAGACACTATGCTTAATAATAAAATGTATTTTAACGTTGTTTTGTGTTCACATTTCTACATGTAATTGCCTGGGGAAAGAAATGGCACCGATTTGGCAGAATATGTCATATGTTATTATTGTCTTTCCAGCAATAAGTAATTTAATTAGGAGATTATTTGTTGATGTACAGATTTTACATTTTAATTAAATAATTAAATGTTTTTTTTAGGCTTAATGTGCGATAGGTAGGAATTTCAAGGGTAATAAATTATTTGGGGTTTTTTGTAACATCAGTTGCTTAATGTCACGAATGCCACGAATGCCAGACACGGGTGATACACACGTGGATTAAAATCAGAGAATTTATTAAAGAAGGCTACAGAACTTCAGGGAAGACCAACAACAGTAAACCAGCATACACGTACAACATACAAAAGTGTTTGAAGCTGAAGGGCTAAGCTAAAGCGGTAGTCAGTAAACAAACCGTCAGAGGTCATAAACAAAAGGCAACGAGGATAGAGAGATCACAAGGTAGAAAAGCTAGGAACTAGAAATGAGGGGTATTTATACAGGGAAGCACAGGTGAGAACAATGAGGTTGATTAGTATGACGGAGAGTTCGTGGGACGTGACTGGGAGAGTCCAGGGGAGAGAGCACAGGGGAATTCTGGATAGTGTAGTTCTGAGTCACTGAAGTAGAGTCCATGGAAGGCAGACAGGAAGTTGCTGGCCTGACACTTAAATACTTATCTGTTAAAATGAATGTATATCGATGGTTGAGTTTTTTACAGGTGTTGTCAATTTTTAAAGATTTTGGCAAAAGGCAAAAAAAAAATTGTCATTCTTAAAGTTGTTGTTAAATTGCTCAGATTATTCTTTATCTGGAACGCAGTGCTGAGTGTCTCTCTGGTTCACAGGGGGAGAAGGGCTGGCTGAGGATCGTCACCAGTGCGTATAAAGGAGGCAGTGGGAGTCAGTATAACCTGGCTCTAGAGGAGGACTGCATGTACGGAGATCCAATCATTACTTCAGACCACATGTAAAACATGAAGCTAATTTAGAGAACGTTCACACAGCAGACATGAGGAAGTGCTCCAAATTCTGTTCACCTGTTCACTAAAATTAGTAAACTATTAGCTCGAACAGAGACTAATGTATTTCTAAATAATCATATAATTACTCAACAACACACACTGCAGGTAATAATCTGATGATGAGTTTAGCATTTTGTAATTACCGTTTTAATTTTATAAACTTTTTAACTGAACCAGAGTGAATGCAGGTCTGAGTTATGAGTTCAGTTTCACTCTTGTGACATCTAATGAGCAGGACCTTACCTACATTTTAATCCTGATGAAGTGGAAACTGTGGAAAGGGTGTATTTAGGAATGGGCAGCAGCCTCAGCCATTCTCTACAACATGACCAGAAACCATTTAACGCTGCTATTCATCTTTCATTAATGTCTAATTAATGAATTCAGAACTGTGATAATGGTCTATTATCTAAAGGAAAAGTGGGGCTAGGCATTATGAGGTGTAGACTCTTAGTCTCTGCCCTTCCTGTCAAGATAGAAAGACTAAACACAGAGACAGAGAAGAGATTTCATCTTTTTAATCAACACATTTACTCAATTCAGAATATTTCACTTTTTCTTTCTTGTCTGTTCTTTTCCTGTCTTTTTGTATGGATGCTAAATGTATTTTTTCTGAATAAATCTGAAAACAGCAACTGGATATTAGCCTGATTTATAATACACACTTTAATTTACTGTATGCGTAGTCATGAAATGCACACACAGGTAAAACATGCACAAACAATCATGATAAAACAGTTAATAAAAACAGTAATGCAATAGTAATATTAATATAAAAGGGCTAAAATAAGCAACAGGTGAACTACTAAAACTAAAACTAGCCTACCACCCCATTATCAAAACTACACCACCCACATTACAAAAACTACCCTACCACCCTGTTACCAAACCAACACTACCCTACCACCCTGTTACCAAACCAATGCTACCCTACCACCCTGTTACCAAACCAACACTACCCTACAACCCTGTTACCAAACCAATGCTACCCTACAACCCTGTTACCAAACCAACACTACCCTACTAATGGATTAACAGATAAATATATAAATAAAATAATTAACTAACTAACTAAATAATACATTTAGTTGTTTAGAAAAAAAACTATATATATATATATATATATATATATATATATATATATATATATATATATATATATATATATATATATATATATATATATTGTTTTTTTCTAAACAACTGTATTTATCTATACAAATTAGTGGTGGGCGATATGGCTCTAAAATAATATCACGATATTTCAGGGTATTTTTGCGATAACGATATACTTGGCGATATAGGAAAACAGAAAAATAATTAATTAATTTCAGTAATATAGTATAATAGTATAACAGTTTAATCATAATGTGACAAAATAAATAATATAGCATAAAATAATATAATGCAGCAAATAATATTGCAGAATATTTAGTGCATGCATATAAACTGCAAACTAAAATAATTATACAATAAATACACCTAAAGCTTCACAGTAAATAATAGACTACTTTTAAGACAGAACAGCCCTATTATCACGATATTGATTTTTATAATCACGATATTTCTGTGTCACGGTATATTGTTTATGATATAATATTGCCCACCCCTAATACAAATTATATCTTAGAATAAAATCTTTTGAACAGATTTCAGTGTATTTTGTGTCAAAATAGTTATATTTTTGAGGAATGCAGTCTCCAGTGGTCTTTACATAAAATATTATAATAAGTGGTTTACTAAAAACACCACACTGTGGGTGCCCCGTCTCACAGGTGGTGGACGTGGATGGATGGATGGATGGATGGATGGATGTATGGATGTATGGATGAATGAATAGATGGATGGGTGTATGGATGGATGGATGGATGGATGAATAGATGGATGGATGGATGGATGGATGGATGAATTGATGGATGAATGAATAGATGGATGAATAGATGGATGGATGGATGGATGGATGGATGGATGGATGGATGGATGGAGTAAACAGAAATATGTTTGTCAATCAAAACCCATCCTAAACTCTCTGGAGCTCCTTCAGGTCACCCAGCCTGTGGCTAAACCCAACTCCATCACCACCAGAGGGAGGCAGAGACCAGCCTCTCAAAGTCAAAGTCAAAGTCAAAGTAGTTTTTATTGTCATTTCAGCTATATACAGAGTACACAGTGAAACGAAACAACGTTCCTCCAGGGATCATGGTGCACATAAACACAGTGTAGACAGAACAATAGTGCAACAGTACAAAAGTGCAGACAGACAATACAACACAATACAGACAAAGAATAATAAATATACAAATTATGCAGTGTGCAAATGATGCAGTGTGCAATAAATGTTGAGACCAGTGAGGTAGTAATTACCTCTATTACACAGTGTGCAATAGAGTCCAGTGAGGTAGTAGGGTTTTTAGTGCAAATGCTTTCCATTTTCTGGGGTAAGTGGGGTAAGAGTGTGTGTGCATGTACAGAAAAAACATCAGTTCAGTCTCTGCAGTTGAGGAGTCTGATGGCTTGGGGGTAGAAGCTGTTGCAGAATCTGGTCGTGCTGGACCGGATGCTGTGGTACCTTCTTCCCGAAGGCAGGAGGGAGAACAGTTTGTGTGAGGGATGGGTGGGGTCATTCACAATGCTGGTTGCTTTGCGGATGCTGCGGGTGGTGTAAATGTCCGTGATGGAGGGGAGAGAGACGCCGATGATCCTCTCAGCTGTCCTCACAATACGCTGGAGGGTCTTGCGGTCAGAGACGGTGCAGGTCCCAAACCAGGCAGTGATGCAGCTGCTCAGGATGCTCTCAATGGTCCCTCTATAGAAGAGTGTGAGGATGGGTGGAGGGAGACGGGCCTTTCTCAGCTTCCGGAGGAAGTAGAGACGCTGCTGGGCTTTCTTGGCTGTAGAGCTGGTGTTCAGGGTCCAGGTGAGGTTGGTGCTCTTAACAATCTCCACAGAGGACCCGTCGATGTTGAGTGTAGAGTGGGTGTGTTGTGCTCTCCTGAAGTCAACAACCATTTCCAGTGATCACGGGTAATTCGGTTTAGTGCTCTGTTTTGGGTAAGTTTTGCTACATGCTGGTTCCCAGGTCCATTTTTGTCAATTTTTAGTTTACTACATAATTTGAACAGACAAACTGTCCCTTACACTGTGCCAAAATTTCTTGATGAACGGACCAATAGAAACTCTTTTTACATTGACTTCCGTTGAAAGTTTACAAGGTTTTTTCTCTCTTCTGTAAAGTTGCTGTTTTGGAGATAAATGTTTTTCATTGGACAGCGATGGTATGTTCTAAATAGAAACTATAAACATGCTAGGACCATAAATATTTGGACAGTAAAACAATCTTCATTTTGGATTTTAATGAAACTAGGACCAGCAAGGACCAGCAGACTGCGAGACAGCCCCATCCATCAGGCTGTGAGGATGCTGAACTCTCTTCCTGCTCTACCCCCATCCCAATCCTGCCCCAGCACACACTCACTCAGCATCCTGACCCCCCCACCACCCCCCCCACCAATACAGTACTGAAACTCTGCACTACAATACACAAAGTACTGGTCCCTTCCAAATGGACTTGCACTACTGATATACTTGCACTGTTAATACTCACTTTAATTCCCCAAAAACTGTGAACTCTAAGTACTTTACGCACTCATTCACTTTACCAGCCTTAAGCTATATACCATATTTGCACTACTGTTATATACTATTTATACTGTCATTCCATCTCAATCACCATCAATATTGCAGTATTGTCTTCCGTCTTACGTATGTTTATTGTGTCTTGTTGTTTTGTACATATAGTGTCTCCCACTCTTTTATATTATATATCTTATTTCTTTTTATTTTTACTTATATTTATATATCTATTTCTCCCCCACACTACAGCACCTTGTTTCTGTCTCATGTATGTCTATTGTGTCCCTGCTGTATTGTACACATAGTGTCTCCCATTCTCTTTTATTATATCTATTTGTACCTGCTGTAAAATTTGGGAAGGAGAGTAACATAATTTCAATTCTCTGTATGTCCTGTACATATGCAGTACTGACAATAAAACTACTTGACTTGACTTGAGATGCAGACTGAGGTTTGATTCATGGGGTTGAACAAAAATATTCTCTCAAACATTTAGGAATTGCAGTCATTTTTCTACAAATACATTTTTTTTTTTGCAATTACACAAGTTTTGTTAGACACGTATTTATTGCATCTGCACAGCAAAAACAGGAGAGTTGAGATTTCAGAGTTAAACAGCTGAGAGTTGATTTTCACTCTCAAAGTGTAATTTTAACTCATTCAGATTTAAATGGTGTTCAGTGTTGGAGTTATTTGACAGAGTTGAATATTTCAGTGTTAATCCCACTAAACCCAATAAATACTGGCCAACTCCACAGAGATTTAATTAAACTCCGCCCAGTTAAACACGTTATTTGCATAATGGGTGTGTCCCCTAGATCCTAACTTACCATCAGTGTTAAATCTTGCCCACCAGGGCTCCCTTCCATTGGGTTGTGTGTTATATTTTGTTTAATGGTTGTTTGTCTAGCCAATATATTGTAGGCTATAAGAGCAAGTTATCATCCTTTGTACAGTAAATTGTGATAAAGTGTTGGTAATGCACTAAGAAATACAATGGAAAATTACATGCTAACCTGTCCTGAATAAAAGAAATAATAAAAAGTCATATTAATTGACTAATCTTCTTCTCATTTATAATTTTTTTTCACTCTTTCCAGTGTCAGTGTAACCCCCCCCCCCACACACACACACATTTATATTACATACAGTATGTTTGGCCAAGGGCTAATAAACATTGCTTCATTTGTAAATTTGAAACTAAACAAATTTTCTACTCATATCTTCAGTTTAATTCATTTTCTTTTACATTTTATTAAAAAACTAATAAAAAAAAGAGTAGCACTTTTTGAAAGAAATGTAACATAAGAAAGGTAAAGGGCAAATATTAACCATGTAAGCTGTTTATATTGCTTGAAATTTAGGTGAAGCGAGCATGTGTAAAGAATTTTAATGTAGAATTGCTTAATTTTGCTGAATTAAATACAAATAACAAAGTAAACGAGTAACAAAAATATGAACACCACACAAGGGTTAATGGTACAAGTGGATCCGATACAGCAGTGCTGCTGGAGTTTTTAAACACCCCAGTGTCACTGGTGATAATACACTAGAGGGAGTGCTATAACCAAAAAAACATATAATGGGTGTAGAAACAAGGAGCCTCTGAACCAGGAGACATGATATTCTGCCAAACCCTGACTACAGGCTGCAGATTATTTCTGATACTGGTGAACGGACAGATTTAAAAGAGAGCGAGCGTCGGCCGAGGAACCCTCAGCGCCGAGAGCCGCCTTCCACTCGCTCACTTCTTTAATGCTGAGAGGAAATGAAGCCAGGGCTTTGATTTTATCCTGTTTCTCTTCTTTGTACTGAGTGAGAGATTCTAACGTGACCACGATTTTAATCAGACACCTGTTTATAGTGACAATCTGATCATCTGTGATTTCTTTTTTCTCCTGGTTCTGCTTGCTGAGATCAGTTGAGAGTCTTTTCAGGTTTCCCAGAGCCTGAAAAACAAAAAAACAATGTGTAAAGAAACGTATTACCATACATACACTGCCAAAAATCCATTGGCAAAAACTAGACAAAATAAGTGTTGTTAAGAATTAACAAAGTTTTGGGATATGAACCACGCCTCAAGTTCCCTAGCTCCTCCCCCTGGTCCTATATATATACCTCCCAGGTGCTCCTCACCTACGTGACTTTCGACCTCGCACCCGCCTCCACCCCATCACCACCCTCATCTTAATCTCTTACATAGCTGCGGGGGGGATTTGGCTTGAGAACCGTCCCAAGCTGTTCTGAACTGTACCCCAAGTATCATCATCACAGTTCCCCTCCCCGCATGGTGTAGGCGGGGTTCATTATAGCAAAATGCAAATTAAGACAAATATATGTATATTAAGCAAAAAAAATCTGCCAATGGGGTAAAGAGAATTTTCTTAGTAAGATTTCTTACAAAAAGCAATGGCAAAGTCTCAAAACGAGTGAAGAAACACCTAAATCAAGCAAAAAAGTCGCTGTTTTTGGACACAAGAATCAGAATAACTTGATTGCTGCTTGATTGTGCTTATTTTGTTTTATTTAAAATAAGGTACAAATTCTAAGTAAGAATTAAGAATTAAGATAATTATCCCTAAAATAAGCAAAATAATCTTACACTTACACAATGCTTAGTAAGATTAAAAAGTCTTATCAGAGAAAAAAATAAGATTTATTGCCTTAAATTTAGAAAATTTCACTTGCTAAGATTTAGTTTTTTTGCAGTGCATTCAGTAATTTAATTTACACATACTTTTACATTACTATCTTTGGCATGATGGCTACCCTGATAAAGAAAAAAAAAACGTAATTGTACTTAAAACATATCAAGATCGGATATTATCTAAGTATGCTGTAAATATACTAACAGATGTATGTACTTACCTAAAATATATGTTTAAAAGTAAACTTTGATCATACTTTTAAAAAAGTACAATATAATGTAACTTTAAACTTTAATTTTAACGTAATTCAATATACTTCTAAAATATTTATTTCCAAATATATATTTGTACATTTTCAGCAAAGTATGTTAAAAACAAAACTGTTACAGTAGCTCACTTAAAGTACAATCGATGTATCACTTAATAGAAAGTAAATTAAATTACTACATTGGTAAAAAGTTGTAAAAATATGTTTATCTATAACATTAATATAACAGTTAAAATGTATTTCAATGCTCTGTATTTAATAAGGAAAATATAAATATAAGTAAATTATAGGACACAGTGTTAAATAACGCATTTAAATGTCAAATACAAAAATGTAAAGGTAATTTGTAACAAAATTTGTAAAAATTGTACTTCAGTATATTAAAATATATAACAAATATATTTTATACTTTTTTTATACTACTTACAAAAGACAGGAACGAGAAGCAGATTTGTATTTAACATCAATTCTTAGTACATTTCTAATATATTCAGTGTATCAGTGTATAATAGTGATACAGTTGTAATGTAAAATATGGGGTTACATACATAAAGTAGTTTAAATGTTTAAATGTTACTTAAGTATATTAAAATAGTTCCATTTTAGTACAGTTAAGTACACTTAGCACAATTTAAGTAAGACTTAAAAAGTAAAATATAATGTATTTTAAATAAATAGACTACTATGAAGTACACTTTTAGTTTAATTTAATTCAATATACTTCTAAAATACTTATTTCCAAATATATTTTTGACTAAATGAACTTGCAAACTTTTGTCAAAAAAAAAATGTAATGGCTCTACAGTTTGGAAAACACTTGGCATGGCTTAGCAACCACCTAACAACACCTTAGCAACTTCATAGAACACCATAGCAACCACCTAGTAGGACGTAAGCAACCACCTGGGAAATTATAGCAACTGCTTTAGCAAACACCTAGATATGGTAATAAATACTATACGCTAGCTACCACTTAACACCATCTTAGAATACCTGGGATACAATAGCAACTGCTTAGCAACCACCTGGGTTGCTCCAACAGCCATTTAACAACACCATAGCAACCACTGCCTAGCAACTCAGCTCTATTAACTGAACATATTTGCATTCCATAATTTATCCAAATGTTTTTAGACTCCGACAGTCTTTAGCTTAACTATTATTAACTATTTACTTCAACTATTCTTTACAAGTGATGATTTTAAGGTCGTAACAGATTTTAGGTAGCAAGTTATCCAAGTTAACTTGAACTTTGATCACAACTTTCCCTTTTTTGTTTTTTTTTTACTTGAAAAAAGTAAAAAAAAACTGATTAATTGTCAAGTGATATATAATTTACATGACATCATTTTAATTCAGTGTATTCAAATCAAAATATAGTTTTATAGTTTACCGCTGCCAACGGGGGCAAGAATTTTCCTAGAACTCCCGACTCCAGCGGGATGTCAATTCCCTCCAGTGATACAGTGTCGTCCTTGTGATCTTCCAGCCACTTTCCAATTTCAATCAGTTTCTTATTCAGATTTTGAAAAACCTGGAGACTTTTCTCCAGTTTTTGTTTTTTCTCAGAATTAGCGATGGCATCCTTAGAAATTTTGTAAACCTCGTAAATAGTAGCAGAAAATAGAAAGAGATCCGCAAGTTTTCTGATAGAGGATCCTGCTGCTGCCCCCCCTGCTGCAGCGTCTACTGCCGCCTCTGCTGCCGCTTCCGCTGCCGCCTCCGCTGCCGCTTCCGCTCCAGCTTCTCCTGCTGCTTCTGCTGCCTCTCCTGCTGCTTCTGCTGCCTCTCCTGCTGCTTCTGCTGCCTCTGCTGCTACTTCTGCACCTTCCGCAGCTATTTCAGCTACTGCTAGAAGTCCACCCATTTCAGCACTCTGAGACAAGAAAAAAAGAAAGTAAGAAAGAAAGAAAGAAAGAAAGAAAGAAAGAAAGAACACAAAAGAACATTTTTGGGTCATCTCCTCAAAAAGCTGTGCATTAGGAAGAAAATAATAACATGTCAAGGAAGTAGGTTTAAAAAGTACACTTAAACACACTTTTAAACAAACTTTTAAGGTCTAAAAAAACACCCCTCGTATTGTCCACAAAACCCACCTTTTGCATTCGCACTGTAATAAATTCACATTGAAAAGCTGACAAATGGGACAAAATACTCCTCACCTCTGGTAATATTCTATAGCTGGGTAAACTTTGGTAACAGTTTGACATTCTGAAAAAAGTGGATTACGCCAAAACCTCCAGTATCAGACTCTGCAACAGCTTCTTCCACCAGACAATCAGACTCCCCAACACACAATTCCTCCACTACCAGACTCTGCAACAGCCTCTTCCACCAGACAGTCAGACCCCTCAACACACAGAGCCTCCACTACCAGACTCTTGAGCAGCTTCTTCCACCAGACAGTCAGACTCGTCAACACACAGGGCCTCCACTACCAGACTCTTGAACAGCTTCTTCCACCAGACAGTCAGACTCTTTAACACACATCGCCTCCACTACAAGACAACTCTGCAACAGCTTCTTCCACCAGGCAGTCAGACTGAATCTGAACTCAAGCAACAAAGATGACACCAACTACAACCCTCCTATCTCTAAAAAAAAATTATATTGCAGAAAAAGCAGAAATTGTTTTAAAATAAACTTTTATTTTGAAAGTGCATCAAAATCTGCACCCCCGCCATGAAAAGCACCCTTCTCAGGAGGGCATTTCAAATTAAAGTTAGCTAAAGCAATTATCTCCGCTTTTATCAAGAAGATGTTGCGTACATGGTGCTGAGAGAGGGTGCTTTTCATGGTGGGGGTACATATTTAGGCACTACTATGGTGCCGAATTCAGCGTCCCCGACAGGAAAAGCACCCCCCCTCAGGAGAGGCTGCAAGTGACGTTTATTTTTTTCTTATTTCAGCGTAGTTTAGAAAAGTATATTGGGTATTTCCTTTTTTTAAGTAAAGGTAAAACCAAGAAGACCTGGGAGATGGTGCTTTTCCTGGCGGGGGTGCTAAATTCGGCACAACACCGGCTTTAAGTGTGAGATCAGTAATAAGAGCAATATATTGCAACAATAATAATATACTGCAATAAAAATGACATGTTTTGCTAACAGACTGGGAGGGTTTGGGTAATCTAACGTTTATATTAACTGCTGCCAAAATTCTCGATAAAACATAAAGTTACAGTCTTTTAATAAAAGGACACCATCGTACGAAGTGCTTTTAGTGTGAAAAAAAAGGATAACACTACACTGCAAGCCCGGATAAGTTAAAATTTACGTAATAAATTTGAGGAAACCAGTTGCCTTAAAAAAGTTAAGTAATGGGTAATGAAAACCTAAGCTAAGCATAACTTAAAACATCAAGTTATTACAACTAAAGGGGAAACTGATTTAACTTTTTAAATTTTGTTATACTGTAAGAACAGATAAGTTGAGTTTACTTAACTTTTTTAAAGCAGCCGGTTTGCTCAATTTTTTTAAGTAATGGGTAATGAAAACTTGAGTTAGCATAAATTAAAACATCAAATTATTACAACTAAAGGGGAAGTTGATTTATTTGGACACACCCAGTATGCATATTTGCTAGGAGTTTTTACTGAACTGGGGAAATCTGCTTTTAGCTACAGAGCACCAGTGAGCTGAAATTCACTACAGGACACTCTAAAATTCAGCTTGCTGGTGTTACTGAATCATTTTAAACTTTTAATATGTTACCATCTTCAGACAGCCTGTTCCTGTTTTAGTTGGGTTTTTCTTTTACCTTATTTATTTTAATTATTATTATTTTTTTTAAGTATCTAATTTTATGTTTTGCCATTCAGCCCTTTTATTTTATTTTATTTGTTTTGTTACTGCCTTTTTGTTTTGTTGGCCTTTTACATTTTAATGTATTATTATTATTTTTTTTATTTTTATTATTATTTATTTTAGTTCCATCATTTACATTTTTATAACTGTGGATATTTTAGTCCTTTGTTTATTCTATTATTTTTTAAACTGTGTTTATATTTTATTATTCTATGTATTTATCTCTTTGTTTTATTGCTCTACACTTTAGCCTGTTTGCACATCCTTTTATTTTTTATTATTTTGTTTTTTCTTAATTAAATCTTACATTGTTTGCTTGTTTTTATCATTTAAATTTAAGTTTCAATTCCTTTAACTCTTTGTAAGCTCGACTACATTGAAAATGAGGGTTTCCCCTCAATGTATTAAGTCAAAATAAAGGTTGATATATATATATATATATATATATATATATATATATACATATGTCAGACATTGCACACATTATTTTTTTTTTCAACAGCAGTAAATGTAATGTGGAGTAACATGTTAAGCTTGTAAAGTCCCCTTTTAGGCTGGATTTAACTATTAATAAGCAGAAGTAGAGAAAAATATATTTTATATGAATGTATTTATATTTGTATAGTTTTTTGTGATTAACTGTAATTCTGCAAATGTTGTTCTAAGTCACACATCTCAAATATGTCAAATTAGTTAAATATGCCCCCCCCCCATATCAAACCCTTATAATCATCAAAAATAAATCACCAAATCTGTAGAACAGTAACAATGTGTTAAAAGACAAAAATCATAAAAATAATAAAATAAAAAGATCTTACCCAAATTAAATCTCTGCACCAAACCGATTTGTTGTTGGAGATTTTTAAAACTGAGAGTCTTAAACACGTTGCAGAAAACAATGTAATTTATAAGCAGGGGGAGTTTCTGTTTCTGAAGGAAATAAGAAGCCACTCCCCCAAAGGTGTTTCACAATGATTCTCTTCTCATTACTCATTACTGCTTATTTCCTGTTACCTATCACCTATAAACCGGTGTGAGACAGCATCGCTCTTCATCCATCACTTTGGTGGCAGTTTTGATGGATTTCACGCCCCCATAAGTGTTTGTTTTACTGAAATCTATGAAAATTTGCCTTGAGGACTGAAACCAGCACTATGGGGGCGTTCTGTTCCTTGTTCTACTCTGAACACGTTCCTCAGTTTTAACTTGTTGTGATGAGAATCTGAATTGGGAGATTCATACAATATAAATACATTCATACATAATAAAACAAGATCCGTTTCTGGACCATTACAGACCAGTGGTTTTTACCAGTAGTAAGAACTGGTGGTGAAAACCAGTGGTCAGCAGGGGTGATTCTAACATTAGAGGTTTAGGAGCTTTAAGAAAAACTGTAAATGAAATTGTGTAGTTTGTATGTACGTTTGTGTGTGTGTAAATGTATGTATGACTGTGTGCCCAGATATGGATTGGCACTCTGTTCTGGGTAAATGCTGTAGTGCCCGATCCAGTCCTCCAGGTGGACGGTTGTTTCCGGTTGAGAGTACGCTGTGCGTTATTGGCTGCTGCTTCTCACCAGTGTGTGGATGAGTGTTGATGTGTAATGTGCTTGTGTGTAAAACATGTAAATTTTAAAGCGCCCTTGGGTTTCTAGAAAGGCGCTATATAAGTTGAACTTAAGTAGAGCTTATTTGTACTTAAAACAGATTGAGAAATGAAGTATGCTGTATATATACTAACAGATTTATGTACTTACTTAAAATATATTAAAGTACATTCATATTTGTATAATGTACAAATATAATGTATTATAGTACAAATTTGATCATAATTTTTAAAAAGTACAATACAGTGTATTTAAATAAAATAACTTATTATGAAGTACACTTTTAGTTTAATGTAATTTAATATACTTCTAAAATACTTATTTTCAAATATACTTTTGTACATTTTTAGCAAAGTGTGATAAAACAACTGTTACAGTATTTCACTTAAAGTACAATGTATCACGTGACTTACAACTACTTTGGGTTTGGGCGGTATGATGGTATTTCGGTATACAACGATATTTAAATAAAGTATTAAAATGGTATATTAACCACCTGACTTTGGAAAACGGGACATTTGCTATAGATTTTCATAGATTGGGTTGAGAAGGTGCGCCCGTCCATATGTCACCACTGTAGCAAGCTATATCTGCATTTGTTCTTTTTTTCAGCAGACTTGTAGTTTTTAGGTCTTTCCACAAATGCAGTGAGCATGCTACAGCACAGAAACTACTGTAAAAATGCAGGGAATGTTGCTCCAGGACACGGACTGAGAAACACTGGCGTGAGAAAGCTTTACTTCTCATGTCATTTTGATGATAGTTGACTTTACACCCCCATTTTTCTCACATACTAAGGTAGAATCTGAATTGAGAAATACTATGAGGGGCATTCCTCTTGGTTCTCTGAACTGGTGGTAAGAGCAGGTTGTAAGAGAACTGGTGGTAAGAACCGGTGGTAGAAATCACTGGTAAGAACTGGTGTTAAGAGCCGATGGTAAGAACTGGTGGTAAGAGCCGGTGGTAAAAAACGGTGGTAAGAACCGGTGGTAAAAAACGGTCGTAAAAAAACGGTGGTAAGAGCTGGTAGTAAGAACTGGTGGTAAGAGCCAGTGGTGGTAAAAGCCAGTGGTAAGAACTGGTTGTATTAATGTAGTTAATTCAGAACGCGGCAGCACGACTCGTCTTCAATCTTCCGAAGTTCAGTCATGTGACTCCTTTGCTGCGTTCCCTCCACTGGCTTCCTGTTGCCGCCCGCATCCGATTCAAAACCCTGACGCTGGCCTACAAGGCAAAAAACGGACCAGCACCTTCATACCTGATGGCGATGGTCAAAACCAGATCTGCACCAAGAGCTCTTAGAGCTTCCAGTACGGCTCGGCTCGAACCTCCATCACTCAAAACACACAGAAAACAGACATCCAGACTCTTCTCTGTGCTGGCACCAAGGTGGTGGAATGAACTTCCACTGGATGTCAGAACAGCAGAGTCACTCACGGTCTTCAAACGTCGACTGAAGACACATCTTTTCAAAGAGTTCCTAAACTAATAAAAAAAAAAAAAAAGGTTCCTAGGGTTCTTAACATGATTAAGCTTTATGTATCTCTTGATCCTAGTCTACAAACTAGCTTTGGATATCTTAAGTAACTTTGAAGCACTGTTGTAAGTCGCTCTGGATAAGGGCGTCTGCTAAATACCATAAATGTAAATGTAAATGTTGTATGAGTCGGTTGTAAGAGAACTGGTGGTAAAAACTGGTGGTGAGAACCGGTGGTAAGAACTGGTGATAAGAACTGGTGATAAGAACTGGTGGTAAGAGCCGGTGGTAAGAATTGGTGATAAGAACTGGTGGTGAGAACCGGTGGTACAAACAGATGGTAAGAGCCGCTGGTAAGAACTGGTGGTAAGAGCCGGTGGTCAGAACTGGTGGTAAAAACTGGTTGAAAGAGAACCGGTGGTGAGAATCGGTTGTAAGAGAACTGGTGGTAAGAACTGTTTGTAAAAAACTAGAGGTAAGAACTGGTGGTAAGAACTGGGGGTAGAAAACAGTGGTAAGAGCTGGGGGTAGAAAACAGTGGTAAGAACTGGGGGTAAAAAACTAGTGGTAAAAACACGTGGGAAGAACCAGTGGTAAGAACTGGTGGT
This sequence comes from Astyanax mexicanus, assembly GCF_023375975.1. NCBI lineage: Eukaryota > Metazoa > Chordata > Actinopteri > Characiformes > Acestrorhamphidae > Astyanax > Astyanax mexicanus. The sequence goes on along the minus strand of NC_064410.1, from coordinate 61,198,556 downwards.
AAGAACTGGTAGTAAGAACCAGTGGTAAGAACTGGTGGTGAGAGCCAGTGGTAAGAACTGGTGGTGAGAGCCAGTGGTAAGAACTGGTGGTAAGCACCGGTAGTAAGAACCAGTGGTAAGAACTGGTGGTGAGTACCAGTAGTAAGTACCAGTGGTAAGAACTGGTGGTGAGAGCCAGTGATAAGAACTGGTGTCAATAACCAGTGGTAAGAACCGCTGGTAAGAACTGGTAAAATTTGAAGTGATGTCCAGTACAGAATCATTACAGTCTGTTATTAATACAGCGCCACCTGAGGGCTTGAAGATCACCAGCATCCAGTACTGACCATCGGCCTTGTCTCTTACATACAGGAATTCTCCAGTATTCTTCAATTTCTCCATCACAGTATTTAGTTCTTTCTTGTTGCCGTCATGAAAAATAGGTTGTCAAAAACTTTTTTTTCGTCAGTGTTTTCATTTAATTTGAAGGCACCCTGCCCTGTCCTGTTTACTACTTTGCCTTCTCCAACCACTCTCAATCCAATATAATGAACTTAACCAATCTTTCCAGAAGTGCAGTGAGCAAGTTACAGCAAGAAAAACTACTCAAAGAACAAGAAATGGTGCCTTCAGGACATAGATTGAGAAACACCAGCCTTTCATTTCAACACACACAATTCCCGAAAGCACATGAAGCAACATTATCAATACGTACTGTGGTAGGCCCCTGGGGTAAGGGGCGTGACCACAGTGACCCAGAAGGAGGAAGCACACAGAGAACACAGACACGGGGAGTAAATGAACTCAAAACGTACCTTTTATTTGCCTAAACGCCCTCCACCACACCCAGAACAAACTCAAATAAACATACTCAGCCCAATGGGGCTCTAGAGTCTGTAGAATGAACTTTAGTTAAGTTAAAGGTCCGTGCAGCCTCAGCCCTCAGCTCCCCATTCAAGAGCCCCTTCAGTGAGCTGAGGCTGAGTTTTATACCTGTCCCAGCCGGCTGCTTAAGTTCCGGCATGGGGCGGACCCACGGTTCCCCTGCCTCCTCACGCCACAGTTCCTCCCCCTAAGCTTCCAGCCACCAGGGTCGAAGGTGAGGCGTGACCTGGTGACTGGAGCGAACGAAGAGAGGCGGGGTGAGGAGAGCGGGGGATGCAGTTCGTTCGCTTGGGCCCCCCCCCCTCCAGAGAGAGGCCCGTGGAGATGGCAGCCCACCTCCCAGCCTTAGTCCCCCAGCCTCGCGCAGCGGCCGTTCTCGGCAGCGCCGTGGCGGGAGGTGCGGCGGCTCTCGGCAGCGCCGTGGCGGGAGGTGCGGCGGCTCTCGGCAGCGCCGCTACAGGTGGAGCGGCGGCTCTCGGCAGCAACGTGGCGGGAGGTGCGGCGGCTCTCGGCAGCCCCGCTACAGGTGGAGCGGCGGCTCTCGGTAGCACCGCGACAGGTGGAGCGGCTGCTCGGGGCACCGGGACAGGTGGAGCGGCTGCTCGGGGCACCGGGACAGGTGGAGCGGCTGCTCGGGGCACCGGGACAGGAGGAGCGGCTGCTCGGGGCACCGGGACAGGAGGAGCGGCTGCTCGGGGCACCGGGGCTGGCTGAGCGGCTGCTCGGGGCACCGGGACAGGTGGAGCGGCTGCTCGGGGCACCGGGACAGGTGGAGCGGCGGCTCTCGGAAGCGCCGGGGCTTGTGGAGCGGCGGCTCTCGTTAGCGCCGGGGCTTGTGGAGCGGCGGCTCTCGGTAGCGCCGGGGCTTGCGGAGCGGCGGCTCTCGGTAGCGCCGGGGCTTGTGGAGCGGCGGCTCTCGGTAGCGCCGGGGCTTGTGGAGCGGCGGCTCTCGGTAGCGCCGGGGCTTGTGGAGCGGCGGCTCTCGGTAGCGCCGGGGCTTGTGGAGCGGCGGCTCTCGGTAGCGCGGCGGCTCTCGGTAGCGCCGGGACTTGTGGCGGCTCCCGCTCTGGGTCGGCCTCGCTCTTTTCGGGGCCGTTCTCCCCCCTCCACGACTCGGACTCGGCCGCCGAAGAGTTTCGCCGGAGAGGCGGGGTGGAGTCGGACTTGAGCCCAGGCAGGGAGGCGCAGAACTCGTCCTCCTCCTCCGGGAAGATGCAGCAGCAGCAGAAGTCCGGGCCGGTGTGAGAGCACTCGGCCTCCCGGTGTCTGGGGCTCGGACACCACTCGCACCAGCCGAGTTCGGGGCGAGGCGCCCACTGCTGCTGCAGCCGCCTCTCGCTGGCGTCCTCCCAGCGCTGACGGAGCCACTCCGGCAGGAGAGAGGAGAAGGGGAAATCCCCAGCGTCACCGCTGCAGAGCGGTGGAGCGTAGCTGGGGGCGGGCTCGGGCTCGAGGAGTAAGGAGGCGAAGGGGAATTCCCCGGCGTCACACCAGAGCTGCGGTGAGTAGCTGGGGCCGGGCCTCCCCTTTTTCCTCCCGCGAGGCATTTATTTTTTTTATTTTTTTTTTTAGAAAAAAACAAAACGAAACTCAGGTGTGGCTTCGGGCGCCTCTGACTTTGTTCCCGCGGCTCCGGCCGCCTCTGACCCTGTTCCAGTGGCTCCGTCCGTCTCTGACTCTGTGCCTGCATTCTCCACCACTGTGGTAGGCCCCTGGGGAAAGGGGCGTGACCACAGTGACCCAGAAGGAGGAAGTACACAGAGAACACAGACACGGGGAGTAAATGAACTCAAAACGTACCTTTTATTTGCCTAAACGCCCTCCACCACACCCAGAAAAAACTCAAATAAACATACTCAGCCCAATGGGGCTCTAGAGTCTGTAGAATGAACTTTAGTTTAAGTTAAAGGTCCGTGCAGCCTCAGCCCTCAGCTCCCCATTCAAGAGCCCCTTCAGTGAGCTGAGGCTGAGTTTTATACCTGTCCCAGCCGGCTGCTTAATCAGTCCTGAATGCACACCGGCTGGGACAGACATGGCTGTGAGTTCCGGCGTGGGGCGGACCCACGGTTCCCCCGCCTCCTCACGCCACAGTACACACAGCAAGTGAATGCAGGGAATGTTGCTCCAGGACACGGACTGAGAAACACTGGCATGAGAAAGCTTTACTTCTCATGTCATTTTGATGATAGTTGACTTTACACCCCCATTTTTCTCACATACTAAGGTAGAATCTGAATTGAGAAATACTATGAGGGGCATTCCTCTTGGTTCTCTGAACTGGTGGTAAGAGCAGGTTGTAAGAGAACTGGTGGTAAGAACCGGTGGTAGAAATCACTGGTAAGAACTGGTGTTAAGAGCCGATGGTAAGAACTGGTGGTAAGAGCCGGTGGTAAAAAACGGTGGTAAGAACCGGTGGTAAAAAACGGTCGTAAAAAAACGGTGGTAAGAGCTGGTAGTAAGAACTGGTGGTAAGAGCCAGTGGTGGTAAAAGCCAGTGGTAAGAACTGGTTGTATTAATGTAGTTAATTCAGAACGCGGCAGCACGACTCGTCTTCAATCTTCCGAAGTTCAGTCATGTGACTCCTTTGCTGCGTTCCCTCCACTGGCTTCCTGTTGCCGCCCGCATCCGATTCAAAACCCTGACGCTGGCCTACAAGGCAAAAAACGGACCAGCACCTTCATACCTGATGGCGATGGTCAAAACCAGATCTGCACCAAGAGCTCTTAGAGCTTCCAGTACGGCTCGGCTCGAACCTCCATCACTCAAAACACACAGAAAACAGACATCCAGACTCTTCTCTGTGCTGGCACCAAGGTGGTGGAATGAACTTCCACTGGATGTCAGAACAGCAGAGTCACTCACGGTCTTCAAACGTCGACTGAAGACACATCTTTTCAAAGAGTTCCTAAACTAATAAAAAAAAAAAAAGGTTCCTAGGGTTCTTAACATGATTAAGCTCTATGTATCTCTTGATCCTAGTCTACAAACTAGCTTTGGATATCTTAAGTAACTTTGAAGCACTGTTGTAAGTCGCTCTGGATAAGGGCGTCTGCTAAATACCATAAATGTAAATGTAAATGTTGTATGAGCCGGTTGTAAGAGAACTGGTGGTAAAAACTGGTGGTGAGAACCGGTGGTAAGAACTGGTGATAAGAACTGGTGATAAGAACTGGTGGTAAGAGCCGGTGGTAAGAACTGGTGATAAGAACTGGTGGTGAGAACCGGTGGTACAAACAGATGGTAAGAACCGCTGGTAAGAACTGGTGGTAAGAGCCGGTGGTCAGAACTGGTGGTAAGAACTGGTTGAAAGAGAACCGGTGGTGAGAATCGGTTGTAAGAGAACTGGTGGTAAGAACTGTTTGTAAAAAACTAGAGGTAAGAACTGGTGGTAAGAACTGGGGGTAGAAAACAGTGGTAAGAGCTGGGGGTAGAAAACAGTGGTAAGAACTGGGGGTAAAAAACTAGTGGTAAAAACACGTGGGAAGAACCAGTGGTAAGAACTGGTGGTAAGAACTGGTAGTAAGAACCAGTGGTAAGAACTGGTGGTGAGAGCCAGTGGTAAGAACTGGTGGTGAGAGCCAGTGGTAAGAACTGGTGGTAAGCACCGGTAGTAAGAACCAGTGGTAAGAACTGGTGGTGAGTACCAGTATTAAGTACCAGTGGTAAGAACTGGTGGTGAGAGCCAGTGATAAGAACTGGTGTCAATAACCAGTGGTAAGAACCGCTGGTAAGAACTGGTAATATCTGAAGTGATGTCCAGTACAGAATCATTACAGTCTGTTATTAATACAGCGCCACCTGAGGGCTTGAAGATCACCAGCATCCAGTACTGACCATCGGCCTTGTCTCTTACATACAGGAATTCTCCAGTATTCTTCAATTTCTCCATCACAGTATTTAGTTCTTTCTTGTTGCCGTCATGAAAAATAGGTTGTCAAAAACTTTTTTTTCGTCAGTGTTTTCATTTAATTTGAAGGCACCCTGCCCTGTCCTGTTTACTACTTTGCCTTCTCCAACCACTCTCAATCCAATATAATGAACTTAACCAATCTTTCCAGAAGTGCAGTGAGCAAGTTACAGCAAGAAAAACTACTCAAAGAACAAGAAATGGTGCCTTCAGGACATAGATTGAGAAACACCAGCCTTTCATTTCAACACACACAATTCCCGAAAGCACATGAAGCAACATTATCAATACGTACTGTGGTAGGCCCCTGGGGTAAGGGGCGTGACCACAGTGACCCAGAAGGAGGAAGCACACAGAGAACACAGACACGGGGAGTAAATGAACTCAAAACGTACCTTTTACTTGCCTAAACGCCCTCCACCACACCCAGAACAAACTCAAATAAACATACTCAGCCCAATGGGGCTCTAGAGTCTGTAGAATGAACTTTAGTTTAAGTTAAAGGTCCGTGCAGCCTCAGCCCTCAGCTCCCCATTCAAGAGCCCCTTCAGTGAGCTGAGGCTGAGTTTTATACCTGTCCCAGCCGGCTGCTTAATCAGTCCTGAATGCACACCGGCTGGGACAGACATGGCTGTGAGTTCCGGCGTGGGGCGGACCCACGGTTCCCCTGCCTCCTCACGCCACAGTCCCTCCCCCTAAGCTTCCAGCCACCAGGGTCGAAGGTGAGGCGTGACCTGGTGACTGGAGCGAACGAAGAGAGGCGGGGTGAGGAGAGCGGGGGATGCAGTTCGTTCGCTTGGGCCCCCCCTCCAGAGAGAGGCCCGTGGAGATGGCCGCCCACCTCCCAGCCTTAGTCCCCCAGCCTCGCGCAGTGGCCGCTCTCGGCAGCGCCGTGGCAGGAGGTGCGGCGGCTCTCGGCAGCGCCGTGGCGGGAGGTGCGGCGGCTCTCAGCAGCGCCGCTACAGGTGGAGCGGCGGCTCTCGGCAGCACCGTGGCGGGAGGTGCGGCGGCTCTCGGCAGCCCCGCTACAGGTGGAGCGGCGGCTCTCGGTAGCACCGCGACAGGTGGAGCGGCTGCTCGGGGCACCGGGACAGAAGGAGCGGCTGCTAGGGGCACCGGGACAGGTGGAGCGGCTGCTCGGGGCACCGGGACAGGAGGAGCGACTGCTCGGGGCACCGGGACAGGTGGAGCGGCTGCTCGGGGCACCGGGACAGGAGGAGCGGCTGCTCGGGGCACCGGGACAGGTGGAGCGGCTGCTCGGGGCACCGGGACAGGTGGAGCGGCGGCTCGTGGCACCGGGACAGGTGGAGCGGCTGCTCGGGGCACCGGGACAGGTGGAGCGGCGGCTCTCGGAAGCGCCGGGGCTTGTGGAGCGGCGGCTCTCGTTAGCGCCGGGGCTTGTGGAGCGGCGGCTCTCGGTAGCGCCGGGGCTTGTGGAGCGGCGGCTCTCGGTAGCGCCGGGGCTTGTGGAGCGGCGGCTCTCGGTAGCGCCGGGGCTTGTGGAGCGGCGGCTCTCGGTAGCGCCGGGGCTTGTGGAGCGGCGGCTCTCGGTAGCCGGGACTTGTGGCGGCTCCCGCTCTGGGTCGGCCTCGCTCTTTTCGGGGCCGTTCTCCCCCCTCCACGACTCGGACTCGGCCGCCGAAGAGTTTCGCCGGAGAGGCGGGGTGGAGTCGGACTTGAGGCCGGGCAGGGAGGCGCAGAACTCGTCCTCCTCCTCCGGGAAGATGCAGCAGCAGCAGAAGTCCGGGCCGGTGTGAGAGCACTCGGCCTCCCGGTGTCTGGGGCTCGGACACCACTCGCACCAGCCGAGTTCGGGGCGAGGCGCCCACTGCTGCTGCAGCCGCCTCTCGCTGGCGTCCTCCCAGCGCTGACGGAGCCACTCCGGCAGGAGAGAGGAGAAGGGGAAATCCCCAGCGTCACCGCTGCAGAGCGGTGGAGCGTAGCTGGGGGCGGGCTCGGGCTCGAGGAGTAAGGAGGCGAAGGGGAATTCCCCGGCGTCACACCAGAGCTGCGGTGAGTAGACGGGGCCGGGCCTCCCCTTTTTCCTCCCGCGAGGCATTTATTTATTTATTTTTTTTTTTTAGAAAAAAACAAAACGAAACTCAGGTGTGGCTTCGGGCGCCTCTGACTTTGTTCTCGCGGCTCCGGCCGCCTCTGACCCTGTTCCCGTGGCTCCGGCCGTCTCTGACTCTGTGCCTGCATTCTCCACCACTGTGGTAGGCCCCTGGGGTAAGGGGCGTGACCACAGTGACCCAGAAGGAGGAAGTACACAGAGAACACAGACACGGGGAGTAAATGAACTCAAAACGTACCTTTTATTTGCCTAAACGCCCTCCACCACACCCAGAACAAACTCAAATAAACATACTCAGCCCAATGGGGCTCTAGAGTCTGTAGAATGAACTTTAGTTTAAGTTAAAGGTCCGTGCAGCCTCAGCCCTCAGCTCCCCATTCAAGAGCCCCTTCAGTGAGCTGAGGCTGAGTTTTATACCTGTCCCAGCCGGCTGCTTAAGTTCCGGCATGGGGCGGACCCACGGTTCCCCCGCCTCCTCACGCCACAGTACACACAGCAAGTGAATGCAGGGAATGTTGCTCCAGGACACGGACTGAGAAACACTGGCATGAGAAAGCTTTACTTCTCATGTCATTTTGATGATAGTTGACTTTACACCCCCATTTTTCTCACATACTGAGGTAGAATCTGAATTGAGAAATACTATGAGGGGCATTCCTCTTGGTTCTCTGAACTGGTGGTAAGAGCCAGTGGTAAGAACTGGGGGTAAGAGCAGGTTGTAAGAGAACTGGTGGTAAGAACCGGTGGTAGAAATCACTGGTAAGAACTGGTGTTAAGAGCCGATGGTAAGAACTGGTGGTAAGAGCCGGTGGTAAAAAACGGTGGTAAGAACCGGTGGTAAAAAACGGTCGTAAAAAAACGGTGGTAAGAGCTGGTAGTAAGAACTGGTGGTAAGAGCCAGTGGTGGTAAAAGCCAGTGGTAAGAACTGGTTGTATGAGCCGGTTGTAAGAGAACTGATGGTAAAAACTGGTGGTGAGAACCGGTGGTAAGAACTGGTGATAAGAACTGGTGATAAGAACTGGTGGCAAGAGCCGGTGGTAAGAACTGGTGATAAGAACTGGTGGTGAGAACCGGTGGTACAAACAGATGGTAAGAACCGCTGGTAAGAACTGGTGGTAAAAGCCGGTGGTCAGAACTGGTGGTAAGAACTGGTTGAAAGAGAACCGGTGGTGAGAATCGGTTGTAAGAGAACTGGTGGTAAGAACTTGTGGCAACCAGTGGTGAGAACCTGTGGTAAGAATCGGTTGTAAGAACTGGTGGTAAGAACTGTTTGTAAAAAACTAGAGGTAAGAACTGGTGGTAAGAACTGGGGGTAGAAAACAGTGGTAAGAGCTGGGGGTAGAAAACAGTGGTAAGAACTGGGGGTAAAAAACTAGTGGTAAAAACACGTGGGAAGAACCAGTGGTAAGAACTGGTGGTAAGAACTGGTAGTAAGAACCAGTGGTAAGAACTGGTGGTGAGAGCCAGTGGTAAAAACTGGTGGTAAGCACCAGTAGTAAGAACCAGTGGTAAGAACTGGTGGTGAGTACCAGTAGTAAGTACCAGTGGTAAGAACTGGTGGTGAGAGCCAGTGATAAGAACTGGTGTCAATAACCAGTGGTAAGAACCGCTGGTAAGAACTGGTAATATTTGAAGTGATGTCCAGTACAGAATCATTACAGTCTGTTATTAATACAGCGCCACCTGAGGGCTTGAAGATCACCAGCATCCAGTACTGACCATCGGCCTTGTCTCTTACATACAGGAATTCTCCAGTATTCTTCAATTTCTCCATCACAGTATTTAGTTCTTTCTTGTTGCCGTCATGAAAAATAGGTTGTCAAAAACTTTATTTTCGTCCGTGTTTTCATTTAATTTGAAGGCACCCTGCCCTGTCCTGTTTACTACTTTGCCTTCTCCAACCACTCTCAATCCAATATAATGAACTTAACCAATCTTTCCAGAAGTGCAGAGAGCAAGTTACAGCAAGAAAAACTACTCAAAGAACAAGAAATGGTGCCTTCAGGACATAGATTGAGAAACACCAGCCTTTCATTTCAACACACACAATTCCCGAAAGCACATGAAGCAACATTATCAATACGTACACACAGCAAGTGAAAGTCAAGACTCAATCATTTTGGTCATATGCCTGTCACAATAACTACATTATCGACTTATCGTTCAATAAATGAACATGACCTCAATCATTTTAATAATCGTGATCTCGTCTATTGTGTTTGCTCTTACAAAATTCACCAACATATATTGTCACAGTGCGGCTCTAGACGCTTAACTTTAGTGCCTCTTGGGTTAATGTTGCCTCAGCCTTTCTCTCACATCAGCGTATCTCTCGAGTGAAGGCTAAAGGCCCTGTCCCACTGCGATTGTGTCTAAATATCCACTAAAGTATGTCCAAATTTCAGTGGACGCAGTTTAGTGGATATTTAGTGGATATTTAGACGCAATCTGGACGTATGTTAGTGGATATTTGGACGGCACCGTCCAAGTGGACGTAGTTTAGACGTTGCCGTCCACTTTAGACGCAAAAGTGGTTTTGGTACCTCCCAAAATTTTCGGAATAGACGGCGACTAATATGGACGTAATTTAGTGGATATTTAGACGCAGTACGGACGTATTTTAGTGGATATTTGGACGGCACGTACAGGTGGACGTCGACGTCCATAAAAATATTTTTCTGGCGTCCATCGCTTTACCATCAGCCGGTCATACAGTCCAAACTCCACCCGGCGTACAATCCAAGGGCTGGCCCATACAGTCCTCTCCTGCTGCCGCCTCTTCCTCCTCCCAGTCTGGTCCAGCACATGGAGGAGTATGTTCTGCTGCTGCACCATCACTGCAAGGAATCTGTGGTCCATGGTTGTGTAGAAGAGAATAGATGTGCTCTCTCTTGTAGCTCAAGAAGAAATGATGATTCACTAGAAAAAACAACCATATATAGTTGGAAGTGGACGTCCAAAGAGTGGAAGTCGACGTACAAATTTGGAAGTCGGCGTCCAACTTCAATTTAGACGGAATATGGATGTAATTTCACCATTTGGACGCAGTGCGTATATATTTTGGACGCAGCGCGTTCACTCAGTGGACGCAGTGTTTTCTGATAAATTTGTACGTACTTTAGTGGATATTTAGACGCAATCGCAGTGGGACAGGGCCTTAAGGCAGGGTCTTTAGGCTGGTCCAACATGGGCCAGCTGGGACAGACCGGGGGTGCACATCATGGTGTGGGGCAGACTCATGGTTCCCTATATAACATGCAATGGAAAGTTTATTGTCTTTAAAAGGGTGTAATTCCTTCATGATATTAAGGTATGATTATGTTAGTGCCAGTCTTAAAATTCCAACAATATTGTTTCTGCAATAATTTCTGGGACAACATATCGTTTGCTGAAAAAGGGTTATCGTGACAGGCCTAGTTATATGTGACAAAGATGTATAGTTTTTGTGGCAGATTTCTGTTTCATCTTCTCACAGACTTTAGGACACTTAAGGACTGTTTGATTCTTGTGCAAAACACAAGGACTGTTTGCTGTGTTCATGATGGACACAGAGCTGAAAAACACCATGGTAAGAACTTGTTGCCTAGACAGGCTGGAGCTGATCATATCATTGGAACTGGACAACAAACTGTTAACTGGACTCTGCTGATATATGTCATATTGATAGAATCCATTAAATTGCATTAAATCCTATTGATTTACTTACAAGTCATTTGCATAAATGTATAACTGCTTGGGTGAAGTCTGTGTTGGGTGAGGGGAGGAGACGCCCAAGGGTGCTCTGGCTTTCGTCTGGCTTTCTTTCTCTCTCTCTCTCTCTCTTTTTCTCTGGTTTGTCAATGTGTTGACCTATCAAGATATAATTGCACTATGTATTGACTCGTTGATGTACTGTACTTTTACTCTTTTCTAATGTATCTATTAATTTATGTTCTTTTTATATATGTGTAATGCTGGAACTATTTTTCCAGTATACTTTAATATTTTAAATTCTGAACTTTGACTCAATGGTCATCTTTTTTGTATGTAGAAAAAAAAAATAAAACTATAAATAAATATCAAAAATATTAGGTGAGAATGTGTGTCCAAACTTTTGACTGGTACTGTGCATGCACACTGACATAAATAAATAAATAAATAAATAAATAAATAAATAAATAAATAAATCTATCTATGGGCTTTGATCTCGGAAGTGTTTCCGGTTGAAGCGCAGTGATATCATGCGATAGAGGGAGCCCGTGGCGGCGCGCGCGGATGCCAGAGAGAAAAGTAGGGCTCATTTATTTACATTATTCTTTAAATCCGATTATAATTCGGATTGCGGGTGCGGCTGGCTCGAGTCTAGACGCGAAGCGGTGCTTTGAGCTTGAGCAAGAACCTGCTCTCGCGCTCAGGTGTGCGGTTCTGCATCCTGCACGAGCACTGCGCGCGCTGTGATTTTACGTTATATGTGTCTCGTGTTTGTTGTGCTTTATTGGGTCGTTTTAAACGGGTTTATTGGTGTTTTTGGTGCAAAGAGGTACTAATCTGCAGGAAAAACGTGAAATAAAAGAGAAATGGAGATTTTAAACACCCCAGGCCTGAATGTTGGCTAGCTACCGTAACTTGGGTGAATAGGCTTGGATGTTGCGCCCGTTCCACCTTAAATGGTGCTGCTTCTGCTGCATTTAAGGTGGAATGGTCGATTCTAATAAGCAAACTGCGGGTAGTTTTGCTGTTTTAGCGACAAACAAGACCTGATACAACACTTTTACACTTACTTACACGTCTTTCGACACTGCTTATCTGTTATTTGCCAGTTTCTTATCTTATAAGACATAAATTAACCCAAATTTAACTGACTTTAGCCAGCTAACATTAGCTAGTTAGCTAGCTTAGCTTTGCTTAACTAGCTACTTTCATTGGTTGTATTTAGCAGTTTTAAACGGGTTTAATGGTGTTTTTGGTGCAAATATGCAGAAATATGTGCAAAGAAAAAGTAAAATTATACATGCATACGGATTTTAAACATCACAGGCCTGAATGCTACTTAAGCTTAGCTGAATAGGCTAACATAATGCTTTTGCTGCATTTAAGGTGGAACGGAAAATTCTTATTAGAAGCAAACTGCAGATAGTTTTGCTGTTTTAGCCACAAACAAGACTTGACTACACTTTTACACTTATTTACACGTCTGTTGACATTGCTTCTCTGTTATTTGTCATTTTTCAACTTATAAGACAGAATTTAAACCGATTTAAGCTAGGTAGCACTAGCTAGTTAGCTAGCTTAGCTAGCCTTATTGGTTTTATTGAGACGTTTTAAAAGGGTTTAACTGTGTTTTTGGTGCAAATATGCAGAACTGTGTGCAAAGAAACCGTGAAATCATACAAAAACGGGGTTTTAAACACCACGGGCCTGAGTGTTAACATAGCTTAGCTTCTGCTGCATTTAAGGTGGAATGGTCAATTTTCATAATAAGCAAACTGCAGGTATTTTTGCAGTTTTAGCAACAAAAAAGAAACAACATTTTAAACGCATATAAGTTACACGTCCACCGAAATTTCCGTCTCTGTTATTTGCCAATTTCTTAACTAATTTAGCCTGATTTTAGCTAACCTTACCTTAGCCAGCTAGCGCTAGCTAGTTAGCTTAGCTGGCTGTATTGTTTTTATTGAGTCGTTCAATGCTACCTTGGGTTAGCTGAATAAGCTAAATATTGCGCCTGGTCCACCTTAAATGGTGCATTTTCTCTGCGGCCTTTAAGGTGGATTGGACAATTCTTCGCATGAATGTTTGCTATTTTAGCCACAAACAGGACTTGGCACAACACTTTTACACACATTTACGCATCTTCTGACACTTCTTCTCTGTTATTTGCCAATTTCTCACTTTATAAGACAGATTTAAACAGATTTTAGCTAGTTAGCACTTGTTAGCCTAGGCTGGTCACACAGTCACAGGCCTGCTGTTTACACCTGAGATGCTGCACTGAATCTTAACTGATTTAACCTCAGTCTGATACAAAAACACAATTATTGTTACGAAAAATGGGCCCAATCTTTAATATCTTTAATAATAGTTAATGCTGTTTTATATGGAAGCCCATTCCTGCAACCTAAATTAAACTGATATCTCATTATTTCTGAGATATCTCAAGATAACGGCTTAGTATCTAAAAATAATGAGACAGTATCTCAAAATGCTATTTTATTATAAAATAATGAGAGTATTTCAAAATAATGTGATAGTATTTTAAATAGTGAGATAGTATCTCAAATAATGAGAAAGTATCTCAAATAATGAGAGAGAATCTCAAAATAATGGCTTACTATCTGAAGACGACTTACTATCTCAAAACAATGATTTACTATCTTAAAATAATGGGAGAGCGTTTTAGTTAATAATAAGGAAAAAAATGTCCATCACACTCTTCACACCCTACGAGACTCAAGAGAACTGCAGACAAACTCCAGCCCAACTAAGCTTCTTTAATATATTTACATTCTACTGAAATATATTCATTTACAATCAGCATATATGCAGCTGCAACAGGGAACCGCCTAGTGCATCCCAAGCTCCAGATATTTAAATGAGGCACTGGGAACTTTGTGTTCATACACACAGTACCTTCAGCTAGTTCTTCTGGCCCTCCCAACTTTAAATTACAGTAAGTAACAATAAGTTGACTAAAATTGACGTAAATTTACTTTTATATTAATTTATTTTACTTTTTTTTTTAATTAAATTTAGAGTATTCAGAGGTGAAATGAGTTTTATATTTTTTCTTTTTGGAAGGCCCTGCCTCTGCTTTCCTTTTTTTTTTTTTTGGAAAAAAAAGCCTTTAAAAAAATTTAAAAATTGACAGTTACAATATCACCAAAAATTGCACAATTTCAAAAACATTTCATATCATATTACAATAATTATTAATATTGCCTCCACCATGATCTGCTTTCTCTCACTCACTGAACAAATCCCATCCGGGAGGGGGGAAAAACACTGCCTGCCCACACTAAAAACTGATTGGCTGTCTCACAGACTCTTTGCAGAGAACAGGCCAATCAGAACCCTCTCTGTTTTCTCTCTCTCATTCCCACACGCGATTAGAGAGAAAAAGTATGTCGCCTGTGTGCGCGTTTGGGGCTCTCGTTCTGAATTCCGGGAGATTATATGTGACTCGCGGGCATCAGGGAGCCACTACCGAAATGCGGGAGACTCCCGCAGCTTCAGGGAGACTTGGTTTGTCTGCATTTGTTGACTGGAGTTGGTAAATATTTAAGATACAATATAATATCATGCATATCCACTGAAATAAATTTGTAGTCTGTTTTCCTGTTCTACATATTCATTCGTGTTCCTGAGTCAACTTATTGTGACTTTTTAACTTTTTTTTTTTATTGTGAATGTCATGATGGTGGCACCTGAAGAACTATCCCAAGGTACTGTGTGTATAAACATCAAGACCTATATCGCAGTGTCTCTCTGACATATCCGCATGGATGAAGGCGCATCACCTTCAAATAAATCTCTCAAAGACTGAACTTCTGGTTATACCAGCAAAACCATCTTTTCAACACAACCTCTCTATAAGCATCGACTCTCTCTCTCTCTCTCTCTCTCTTTATAACATCAGAAAAATTTGACAGTTTCTGACACAACAGGCCATCCAACTCCTGGTGCAAGCGGTCGTCATCTCACGCCTCGACTACTGCAATGCCCTGCTAACTGGCCTCCCGGCCTGTGTAGTAAAACCACTCCAGATGATCCAGAACGCAGCAGCACGTCTGGTCTTCAACCAGCCAAAACGGGCACCTCGCTGCTCATTGAGCTCCACTGGCTACCAGTTGCTGCTCACATCAAATTCAAAGCACTTACAATCGCCTACAAGGTGATGACAGAACAGCTCCTTCCTACCTGCACTGATCACTCCTGAAGGCTTACGCTACCTCCCGGCCGCTGCGCTCCTCCAATGAACGTCGCCTCGCTTTACCAAACAAACACTCACACAAAGCAATCCAGACTGTTCTCATACAGAGTTCCCCAATGGTGGAACAAATTACCTTCCACTACCAGATCAGGAGAATCTCTCGCTATCTTTAAGAAACTCCTGAAGACAGAGCTCTTCAAAGAGCACTTACTCTCCTAACACCTCTAACTAACTACCTTCTACTACCAGATCAGGAGAATCTCTCACTATCTTTAATAATAAACTCCTGAAGACAGAGCTCTTCAAAGAGCTCCTACTCTCCTAACACCTCTAACACACTAACTACTTCTAACCTCATTTCCTTCGTCCCCTCCTTCACTCCTCTATCCTCTTACTTCCCTTTGACCTCCTTTAAGCCCTATCTAAAAATGTTTTATCTTTAAGTTCTATTTCTTTTGTACTTGACTATTGTAAGTCGCTTTGGACAAAAGCATCTGCCAAATGTAACGTAATGTAATGTAATGTAAAAGACCTGGGGGCTGTTCCACGAAGCGAGCTAACTCTATAAGTCAGGCTTTATAAGACGAGTCTGGCTCATTTTGCTCAAATTTCGGTTCCACGAAAGAGGCTAGACTTAAGCCTCCTCCAGTTACTATAGCAACATATACGTTTGTCCAAACCTGCTCTGTACCAGGCTAGAGTTGACGCTTAGCTTAGCTGCAGCGCTTCTATTGGAGGAGCAGTGTGACGTCATAGCCTTGCGGGTGGGGACACAAAATCCAGGAACAAGGTTCCGCCAGGGTTTTATCCAATAAATTGCAGAGGATGCAGCAGATCATATAATATTTCTATACATTTAATTGAGTACTGTATTGGAAATGTGTCTGCACATTGCAATTTACTGGTTCAATCTTAACAAATTCAGGCCAGTGTAAAATTAAATCCAGTATTTAATCACAGTTATTTTCCACAAAAGATTTATTTGCATAAACTCTATATCACAAAATGTATTAGTATTAATGATGCCCAGGTAATTTAGATGAAGTTACTTTGAAGTATATCTGTAATCCTGTAATTATATCAATTCACATATGTGATCATATTTGTTAAATATAAATAATATAAATGTTATAAAGTAATAATATAAATAATATAAAGTGAATGGATATAGAAAACTACCCTACCAATATTTTCATACAGGTGATATAAATTAGCAAAAAATGTAGGCTATAAAAAGAGCAGCCAACATTGAAGGCTGTAGGCAGTGATTGACATCACCACCAGTAGCAGCAACAGCTGTTTTCTTTCTGGTTGCTAAAATATTTCATGCAGTTAATTTATATCATAATACACAAAAAAATTAATTTAACATTTCCCTGCACATTAGACTAACCAATTGGAATTGCACTTTCCATTCTGGTAATATTTATATTTAACCTTGACCTGCTGCCATGTTCATTTTAATCTCCCATGTTGCTTCTAAATCAGGATATAATTATCAATTTTCTTAATTTACTATAACATTTTGGAATGCCAATGAATGGATTAAATATGCTTACGCATTTAATCGGTCTGCAATTTTCATAATTAATTCTAATAACACAAATGTTTCCTTTCCTTATAATTATGTCTTTATATTCATCAAATAGACGTATAAGTAACTCAACAGGAGAACTGAACAGGAGAGAAAAAAAAGCAGCGCATTCCTTCACCTCTTTGAACATTTTTCTCAGCTTTTCAGGGCTCGATTACTGAAGCTGTGTAAATGCCGTGTGCACGTGCACAAGCCTTGTTTACAAAAGCCTGGCTTGAATTAGCGGGAACAGGTTGAGTCTGAATTGCTTTAGTGGAACGGAACTAGCTGGAAGTGAATTGTTTGGCTAACTCAAGCGAGGCTTACTCAAATAAGCGCCGCTTTTTTAAGCTCGCTTCGTGGAACAGCCCCCAGGATTGAAGAACACTGGTATAATGTGTGTATATTGTGGTGGAAATACCTGTGACGATTAATAAAGACAAATATTAAGTTCTGAGTCGTGTCAGTCATGAAATCATCACTCTCTGAAGGTGCTCTGAGACTAACAGTTTCTCAGAGCTGTTATTTATCCCCGCTCCGCCGTATCCGGAACCGTAAACCATATATGGACATAGGGTTTCCGCTTGCAACGGCATCCTTCAAAACTCCCTTCTATCCCAAGACAGAAACTCCCTTCTGTTCCCAAACGGAGTTGTTTCCCGTCGAAAATGTCAGCATAACCTCTTCACGTTCACATCCTGGCGTTTACCCAAAATGGTTATCAGACAAGGTTTCTCTGCTAGCTAGCACGGACACAAATGTCGGAATGACCTAAAGAGTAACCTAAAACGAGCTAATATGAAGTGAATTACCACTGTGAATATTAAGTGTGATTAAGCACATCTAATAAAATAACCATGCATACAAATGATCACATCTAGTGAAATGAACATGCATAAAATGATTACATTTGTCATAACAAGGTGGTTATAATCGTGATAAAGTGGTGATAATGAAATTTCCCATATCAATATATATATGTATGTGTATATATTGTTGGATATCTGGCTGCACAACAGACAGACTAAGAAAATCTTTTATTCCGAGAGCCATCAGACTCTTTAACTCCTCCCTTCGGGGACGGGATGCTGCTGCTGACTGAGTTTAACCCAGTCACACCGCATGGACATTATTACTCAACCACTTAATTCTTTACACTAACACTTCCCCAACCTCACTTACATTCAAGTACACTTTACTCATGATTGGGTATTCACATATTCACATTCTCTTTTTAGAACTATATTTGTTACAGATGCATATTTATATTATATTTCTATGTCACATCAGCCACTTTCATAATCAATGTCATTGCACACTGCGCTTTGCTCTGTTAATTATTTAATTATTTAATGAACATTAGCAACATCTACTGCACTGCTCTGTTTACAGATAGATCCTTACCTTGTATAGTACGTTTTTTATAGCCTTATATAGATATATATTTTTTTCTTCTTTTTCTCTATTCTTCTGTGTTTTAATTTATGTTTGTATCTGTTTCTTATTGTATTGTGTTGTTGCTGCTGGATGCCTAAATTTCCTTCGGGATAAATAAAGTATCTATCTATCTATCTATCTATCTATCTATCTATCTATCTATCTATCTATCTATCTATCTATCTATCTATCTATCTATCTATCTATCTATCTATCTATCTATCTATCTATCTATCTATCTATCTATCTATCTATCTATCTATCTATCTATCTATCTATCTATCTATCTATCTATCTGATAACAGTTTTAAACATATAATCAACTTTAAACATATAATCAACAGCTTAATTCATATAACCAATCATTAATCCATAGTTAAATGTGTGCTTGTGTCATTCAAGCAGATGGCCTTAGGGGATTTTTATGACCCACGAGTCAACTCAGGGTCAGGGGACTTTTGGCTTGCTTCCTCTTTTTACCATGAGGCCAAAACCGCAACCTCGAATCAATCGGCCGAACAGAGCACAAGTCATACTTACGTATTTTCTGGACCTTGAGCTCCATATAATGATGAACCAAAATCTTGCAATAAATATTACATATCGGAATTTAATTATGCAATAATCCATAATTATTTTGTAATGATTAATATACATCTAAAGCATGCATTAATTGAGCCCTCGTATGGATTTCTAGAGTCCAGGAGCAGCACCAGCAACGAAGTTCCTCTTTTGTCATGATGAACGTGACAAAACTAAAACCTTAGTTTCAGAACGACACTAATTACAGAAGTTAAGTTGATGAGCAGCAAAGATTATGTTCTCAGATAAGAATTTACTGGTTTCGGAAACAACACGTTCGGGAAATATCGAATCATGCCATAGCAACAACATAGCAACAAATTTACGTCACATTGATTCACCATGGTAACAAATCTACTACGTCATTTTGAATATAAAAGTAGAGTCAGATGAGCACGAGGTCAGAAAGATTTGGGTAGTCAATACATTTTGTTTTTGCATGCCTGAAAAATCTTTCTCCAGAACTTCTGTAATAAATTAATAAGCTCACTGTTCATCCTGATTCTCCAGTGTCGTCTGCATTTCTTTGAATCAACGAAGAACACGCAGGACAACAGAAGAAATTGTCCATAATTTATTTATAAATTTGTATATTAGTAAATATTTTTTTTACCTATTTTTACCTAAAAGTTCTTTTGGAAGATCTCAGTGTCTCTAAAATGACCTTTTTATACACAGTCATGTGATTTGTTTTATTTTTCTCCTCTTGCACCTGATTTTTATTAGTGCTACTGAAATTTCAAGCCTTTTTATTACCCTGCCTGAACTTTGTGGTGTTGTAATCCAGTTCAAAATGAGTTAATGTTTTTCATGAAATGTGTTTTGTGTTTTGCTGTAAGTAAAATATGGGTCTTTGAGATTTGCAAATTCAATGCGTTCTGTTTTATCGACATTTTACACACAGTTTCACACAAATGTGGATAAAAGTATTGGATGCAGAAAACCGGTGTATAGTATATAATGTACAGTAAATTTAATGGTTATTGCTAGGCAAAGTGCATCTCGTCTGGACAGTAGTTTGGCAGTACTGTTTATTAGTGTAGCTTGATGGTGAATGGAAAGATGCTGATCCTGCTCTGACTGGTTCTGCCATTGATGCTTTCATGATGGGAAAAGGTCATATTAGTGCATCTTTTTTGAATATTATTGAAAAGTTACTTTATTTCAGTAATTCAGTTAAAAATGTGAAACTCCTATATTATATAGATGTATTAAACACAAAGAGTGATCTATTTTAAGACTTTATATATTTTATTATTGATGATTTATGGATTACAGCCAATGAAAACCCCAAAATCAGTGTCTCAGAAAACTAGAATACTATATAAGACCAATTGATACTTTTAGCAGTGTGGATAGTGTGCCAATTCCTGCTGGAATATGAAATGTGACTCCAAACCATCACTGATTGGTGGAAACCTCACACTAGACCTCGAGCAGTTTGGACTGTGTGTCTCTCCACTCTTCCTCCAGACTCTGCTCCCTTGATTTACAAATGAAATGTAAAATGTACTGATGATCAGTGATGGTTTGGAGAGACATGTCTGTCATCTGCTGGTGTTGATCCACTGTGTTTTATTATCAAGTCTAAAGTCAGTGCAGTTTTGTTTTCCCACAAAATCCCACAAAATGCTTCCCTCTGCTACTGACAGATTCACAGCCCTAACTAATGAATGTACTCTGATGTGTGGTTAATGTGTGTGTTCTACAGGTGACTGTCTCCATGAGTATCTGAGTGTGTGTTCTGTACTCAGCTCCACACACTGAAGGCCGGTCAGGATGCCCATCCCTCCCCCACCCCCTCCACCCCCCACCTTCAGCCAGGTCAGTACTTACCCTACCTTTCAAATGTTTAGGTTCATTTAACTTAAGAAAACAGTGAAGTGTATGTTAATCACCTGCACCCACTATTATCAGACCTCACTACAACTCCCATAATTCACCTGCACCCACTATTTTTAGCTCTCACTACAACTCCCATAATTCACCTGTACCCACTATTATCAGCCCTTACTACAACTCCCATAATTCACCTTCACCCACTATTATCAGCCCTCACTACAACTCCCATAGTTCACCTGCACCCACTATTATCAGCCCTCACTACAACTCCCATAATTCACCTGCACCCACTATTATCAGCCCTCACTACAACTCCCATAATTCACCTGCACCCACTATTATCAGACCTCACTACAACTCCCATAGTTCACCTGCACCCACTATTATCAGCCCTCACTACAACTCCCATAATTCACCTGCACCCACTATTATCAGACCCTCACTACAACTCCCATAGTTCACCTGCACCCACTATTATCAGCCCTCACTACAACTCCCATAATTCACCTGCACCCACTATTATCAGCCCTCACTACAACTCCCATAGTTCACCTGCACCCACTATTATCAGCCCTCACTACAACTCCCATAATTCACTTGCACCCACTATTATCAGACCCTCACTACAACTCCCATAGTTCACCTGCACCCACTATCAGCCCTCACTACAACTCCCATAATTCACCTGCACCCACTATTATCAGCCCTCACTACAACTCCCATAATTCATCTGCACCCACTATTATCAGCCCTTACTACAACTCCCACAATTCACTTGCACCCACTATTATCAGCCCTCACTACAACTCCCATAATTCACCTGCACCCTCTATTATCAGCCCTCACTACAACTCCCATAATTCACCTGCACCCACTATTATCAGACCTCACTACAACTCCCATAATTCACCTGCACCCACTATTATCAGCCCTCACTACAACTCCCATAATTCACCTGCACCCACTATCAGCCCTCACTACAACTCCCATAATTCACCTGCACCCACTATTATCAGCCCTCACTACAACTCCCATAGTTCACCTGCACCCACTATTATCAGCCCTCACTACAACTCCCATAATTCACCTGCACCCACTATTATCAGACCCTCACTACAACTCCCATAGTTCACCTGCACCCACTATTATCAGCCCTCACTACAACTCCCATAATTCACCTGCACCCACTATTATCAGCCCTCACTACAACTCCCATAGTTCACCTGCACCCACTATTATCAGCCCTCACTACAACTCCCATAATTCACTTGCACCCACTATTATCAGCCCTCACTACATCTCCCATAATTCACCTGCACCCACTATTATCAGCCCTCACTACAACTCCCATAATTCACCTGCACCCACTATTATCAGACCCTCACTACAACTCCCATAGTTCACCTGCACCCACTATTATCAGATCCTCACTACAACTCCCATAATTCACCTGCACCCACTATTATCAGCCCTCACTACATCTCCCATAATTCACCTGCACCCACTATTATCAGACCCTCACTACAACTCCCATAATTCACCTGCACCCACTATTATCAGACCTCACTACAACTCCCATAATTCACCTGCACCCACTATTATCAGCCCTCACTACAACTCCCATAATTCACCAGCACCCACTATTATCAGACCCTCACTACAACTCCCATAATTCACCTGCACCCACTATTATCAGCCCTCACTATAACTCCCATAATTCACCTGCACCCACTATTATCAGACCCTCACTACAACTCCCATAATTCACCTGCACCCACTATTATCAGCCCTCACTACAACTCCCATAATTCACCTGCACCCACTATTATCAGACCCTCACTACAACTCCCATAATTCACCTGCACCCACTATTATCAGACCCTCACTACAACTCCCATAATTCAAAAAATTAATTAATAAAAAAATACGTTAATAGTTTTGTCCATGTGATCTTCTGTGTCTGAATGTTCTTCACTTTATTACTAGTATATGTTTGTAAATGAATGTTTATATGAATTGTTATAAATTCCTGTAGGCGAACACTACCCCTCCTAAGCTGTCCCGGGACGAGGCGAAAGGCAGAGGGGCGTTACTGACTGATATCTGTAAAGGGGCGAAGCTGAAGAAGGTTGCTGTGGTTAATGACCGAAGCGCACCTGTGATAGAGAGTAAGATCCCACCGTTAATGTGCATTTAATATTAAAGACTTGAAAATGATTAAGGGATAGAATTCTGTAGTAAACAGTAAAAAAGTCTTATTCCTCCACATTAAATCCCTGATCTAAACCTGATGAACTGAGATGGTGATTTGAGGTGATTTAATTGGGATGAGCTGGAGCTTCACAGCGTGAAGGAAAAGCAGCAGCTATTGTTCAGCACCTCCAGAAACTCCTTCTTTCAAGACGCTGAGAAAACTATTCCAGGTGATTCTCCCTCATGAAGACGCTGAGATTAAAATCTCACCAAGAGTCTGCAGATCTGAACTCAAAGAGAAATGTGCTACTTATTTAGAAGAATCTAAAATATAAAACAGATTCTGCTTTATTATTAAAAATAATTCTGCAGTTTTTTATAGCTTTACAATGTAAAAAAAAATCATAAAAAGAAAGAAAACGCACTAAATGAGAAGAGGTGTGTCCAGACTTTTGACTGGGACTGTATGTTTTTTTCCATTAGTGAAAATGGTCCAGTATTAACATTTAGTTAATTTGTTTTATTTATTCAGTATAGTTAAGAATATTTATATTCCAAATCCAGTGTTGTTATACTGTTATTAATTAAAGATTAATAAAAAGTGTTTTTATTGTCTTAAAACAACGCTAATTTAATTAATCACCTTTATTTTGAAACTTTTTATTTTCCAAACAAATTAATGATTGTTACAGTCCTACACCTGCTCACCTTTTTTGTTATACCTACAATCTAGAGTGCTGATTGGCTGACTGAAGTGCATTCCATTACCTTGTAACTGATGATGTTTGTTTGATGCTCTTTGTTGATTACTTTGTATTTACTGTCCAGGTTTATCAGTAATGGTACCGTATTTTTCGCACCATAAAGATCCTTATAATCCGGTGCTCCTTATGTATGAATTCTATCAGTCAGGTATTAAGGAGCAGTAAAGCCACTCCGCTGAAGTACAGAGTTATACAGGAGTTTCAGTTTAGTTCTCCATCCCAAAGGCTGGAGCAGTGTTAGCATTAGCCGATAACCACGCTAAGCACTAGCTCTTCTGCCAGAAAAAGTCTAAGCTTACTGTTAATACACGGATATACGGATATAATATGGATATAATGCGTGTATAATACTGTTAATAAACCACAGCCACCACCCAGCAGTGAGACCAGCTGAATTAAAAAGAAAGCATGGCAACACCCCTGTTCCTTACAAGTGTAGCATAATTCTGTGTGCCTTATTTATAAAATTGCCAAGAAAATTGACGTTCATTGATAGTTCGCCCTATAATCTGGTGCACCTTATAGTGGGAAAAATATGGTAATTAAATATTTTTATATCTCCAAACCTTGTCTTTGACTAGTCCATGGCCCCCTCTAGTGGATGTATATTCACATAATTAAGCCTGCTCATTTTTTTTTTTTGCTTTGTTTTTTTCTCATAGAGCCAAAAGGAACTAATGGGGGAGGAGCCAACTCTGGGGCTGGGACCACCACTGGTGGTGGTTCCAACAGTGGAGGTGTATCTACAAGTGCTCAGCCAATGGGAAGCTTGTTTCAAGGTGGTGTGCCTAAACTGCGTCCCGTAGGAGGTATACATGATTATTAATGAAGGGTTGTTAATGTTCAGTTATTAGTTAACATTTTCTCAACTTGTTTTAGTGTTATTTGTTATATAAATAAAAAAAGTTTTATAGATGGGTTTATGAATAAATTATGTAATATATGCTATTCCCAGCTGGCATTTCAGCGTTGATCAATGTTGATGTTCTGGTTGAATTAATGTTTTCAACGTCATACGTTCAACCTTTAATAAACCACAGCTCAATAAAATTAGAAAATTCTATGATTAACAGAGAGTTAACAATAAACTTACATCACTGCAGTAAATCTACATAAAGAAAGTTACCCACCACTACCAATCTGATTCAACATCTGATCTCAAAAACACTAAAACAGTACAAAAAATAGAACATGAACATGGTATTAAATTAAAAAGCAGTTACTGTATGTAGTTACCAATCTCTTCTTAATAATAAATAGTTAGTTTATTATTGTGGCACATTGTCTTAAAGCTCCTTTGGGAGCCCAGAAGCAGGATAAAAGCATTTTCTATAGTGGTGCTATAAAATGACAATATTATCGTGTATTGCAATAAGTTCAGTCAATCTGAAAAGAAGAATTTCAAGAACTTAAAAAAATATCCTCAAGTTCAGTCGCAATTAAGACCAGAAGTTTATGATTGGGCGCTGAGTGGTCCAGTAGTCTAAAGCACTCCCAATATGTTCAAGAGATTGCTGGTTTGAATCCCGGTCATGCAGCTTGTCATCAGCTGCCGGAGCCCTGAGAGAGCACAATTTGCCTTGCTCTCTCTGGCTGGGTAGATGAAGTTAAAGCACTGGTTCTATAATTTCTGCTCTGTTGGCTCCATAGTAGCACAGTGTTTAGACTGGTCTTATTTAAATGTATTGTATAAAGTTGATCTCAGAGTGATAGTTTTGGACACGACTGCATGCAAACATGATTTGTGTTTTTGTTGCAGATGGTTCTGCTGTGGGACGGTCCCCTTTGCAGCCCCCCTCTTCTCGTCCTGCAGCCCCCCGTCCCCCGGGCCGGGCCGATGAGCCCGAGTCTCAGCAGACGTCTCCGCCGGAGTCCAGTCGCTCTCAGCGCCCGTCTCTGCCTGACCTGTCCCGCCCCCCCAGCACCGCCAGCAGCCCATCCCCGGGCATGAAGCACAGCACCTCGGCCCCGCCCCCGCCTCCACCCGTGTCTCGCCGCGGCAACGCCCCGCCCGCACCGCCCCAAAAGGCCCCGGTATCCTCATACAACCGCGAGAAGCCCCTCCCTCCAACCCCAGGACAGAGGGGTCCATCTCCCGCCCCGTCCCCGCCCCCTCCTCCCCCTGTCAAACCACCTCCCTCCCCCGTCAGCAACCGCTCCTCTTCATCATCTTCCTCTTCCTCCTCCCTGGCTCCGCCCCCTCCGCCACCCTACCGGCAGCAGCTGTCTGTCTCTAACGGCCCCTCCAGCCCCGTTAACGAAGTGGCCCCTGAGCTCCCCCAGAGACACAACTCTCTCAGCAAGAAACCCCCTGCCCCCGGGAGCCACACCCCCACCAGAGCCCATGCCCCGCCCCCTCCGCCCTCTCCTACACCACAGGGTGGGAGACCCCCACCCCCAGCACGGGACCCTCCAGGACGGGCTGCAGGTGAGCGTTTTATTTTAGCATCACTGGCTTTTAAACATTTTAGCTAATCTATATAATTTAAAACACTGTTTTATTAAAACTATACTTTTAAATAGTATAAAAGCTATAAAAGTGAAAGGTGATGTAAACAACAGTCCGAATTACCAAAAATAGGGCATATTAAGGGTGTTTTCACACCTGTGAATGGAAGTTCATTTACTTGGAGTGTTTTCTCCCTTTATTTGGTTTGTTTTCACAAAGGCAAAGAAAAACTAAATGCACTAAAATGCACCCTAACAAACCACGCAAGCCTGTTGTCTATTCTGTTTGGTCAGAGCAAAATGATATTTGTGAAAATTTGCTGCCGTGCTTTCGAACATATTGTTTTCAATGGGATGTGCAGCTCAGATCCTGCATTTATTGTTAAGACAGCTTAGCATGAAGCAGCAGCTGAGATTTTTTAATAGCTGTAATAATTATATGGGTAATAAATCTGGTTAAACTGCACCTGAACAGCCATTTAGCTGAAACAGGTCTTGCTGTATTTTAGATCTCTAGCTGGGTACAGTAGATGCCGCTCTTTTCCCTCATCACTCCTAGGGTGATGTGGATCAGCACAAGGCTGCGTCTGTGAGCTGATGTATCAGAACCGAGTCGCTGCGCTGCTTTCCTCAGAGTGTTAGCGCTGTGATGCTACTCTGCAAAGAGAGACTTCACATGTATCAGAGGAGGCATGTGCTGGTCTTCACCCTCCTTGTGTTGTGGCATCACTAGTAATGGGGGATATACAGCTGAGTAGTAGCTAAATTGGGAGAAAAATGGGAAGAAATTAGAAAAAAGTAAACTGTTTAACACCTTGAATTCTTGATTTTGATTGATTGTGTTTCAGCTCCTCCAGTTCCCGGACAGACATCTCGAAACGGCCGGGAAGCCCCTCCTCCACCGCCCCCCTATCGGACTCACGGTAGCTCAGATCCACCCAGCCGAGGCAAGCCCCCCCCACCCCCTACCCGAACCCCCGCTGGACCCCCGCCCCCACCCCCGCCCATTCGCAATGGACACACCTCCACCCCCCGCTCCTTTGTAGGTGAGTGCTCAACACACTCACCTTCACCTTCATCAGCCTCTTCTCCTCCTCCTCCTCCTCCTCCTTCAATCACCTGGACAACAGCTGATTCTGAGACGAGCCCAGTCAGGGCTGGACTATGACTTTATTTATTTTATATTATTTTATATAATACCTGCTTAGAATTGCCAATGGCATTTTATTAATCGGGATGCTATTTATTTTGAAAACATTGAAATTCTGCCTGTTAAAGACTTTGTATTTAGAGGCCTAAGATGTAGGACAGTGCCTGGTTGCATAAAAAAAAACACCTTAAGATTTTGACTTTAGCAAAAAAACCAAACATTTTTTGGGTCCCAAAATTTTTCTAATTTTTTTGGGTCAAAACTTTTTTGGGTCCCAAAATGTTTCGAAGTTTTTTTGGGTCCCAAAAGTTTTTTTCTCTTACCTTACAGATAGACAGACAGACTGACAGACACACACACATACGTAGTGTTACATGTGTAGTGTTAAACTTACAGTAATGTTATACTTTAATACTAGGGGTGTCACGATTTTGATATTTCATCTAAATCGATCGAAATCATGTCATGGTCTCGAGCCTCGAAGTCAAAAAGAGAATCGACGCGCGCTACGCAAATGGCACAGCACACTGTAGCTCAAAGAGCCGCCCTTTCTCCAGAGAACGTGGACATTCTCATCTTCTTAAAGAAAAACTTGAATAATATATAAAAATAACAGTTGTTTTGTCCAGCCTCAAATATGTTAATAGTTTTGGTACCTTAAGGAGCATCTTTCTCTCAGATAAAGTTAATAATATATCTTTGTTAAAGAAAAAAACGTTCTCAGGGACCGAAAAAGTCTTAAAGTCTTATTTTTCATGTTTAACTGTTATAGTAGGATAGAGTTCAGTTTGTTAAGGCTCTATTTGTTCTATTATACATGACTGTTCCTGTATTTTTTTATTATTTATTTTGTTATGTTGCACATTGCTGCTTTAATAGTGCACACTGCTGCTACCAAAAAAAAACACTAGATGGCGTTACATATACAGTGAGTCCAAGAAGTATTTGATCCCTTGCTGATTTTCTTTGTTTGCCCACTAATAAAGACACTATCCTTCTGCACTTTTAATGGTAGATATATTCTAACATGGAGAGACAGAATATCAAGACAAAAATCCAGAATATAATTTTAAAGAATATATTTTAATTAATTTGTATTTCAATGAGGAAAATAAGTATTTGATCCCTCTTGCCAAACACACTCAATACTTAGCAATGTCAAAAGGCAAAGCCTTTGTTTGCAAGCACAGCGGTGAGACGTTTGTTGTAGTTAACCACAAGTTTAGCACACACACCAGGGGGAATTTTGGCCCACTCTTCTTTGCAGATCCTCTCTAAATCATGAAGGTTGGTGGGCTGTCGCTTGGCAACTCTGACCTTCAGCTCCCTCCATAGATTTTCGATCGGATTGAGGTCTGGCGACTGGCTGGGCCACTCCATGACCTTAATGTGATTTTTCTTGAGCCAATCCTTTGTTGCCTTTGCTGTATGTTTAGGGTCGTTATCATGTTGGAAGACCCAACCACGGCCCATTTTCAGATCCCTGGCAGAGGGGAGGAGGTTGTCCCTCAGGATTGTGCGGTACATGGCTCCATCCATCTTCCCAGTGATGCGGTGAAGTAGCCCTGTACCCTTGGCAGAGAAACACCCCCAAAACATTATGCTTCCACCTCCATGCTTGATGGTGGGCACAGTGTTCTTGGGGTCATAGGCAGCATTTTTCTTCCTCCACACATGGCGGGTGGAGTTGAGGCCAAAAAGTTCAATTTTGGTCTCGTCTGACCACAGAACCTTCTCCCAATAACTTGGTTCATCTTTCAAATGATCATTGGCATACTTGAGGCGCGCCTCCACATGTGCTCTCTTCAGCAGGGGTACCTTTCGGGCACTGCAGGATGTGAATCCATTGTTGCGCAAAGTGTTGCCAATTGTTTCCTTGCAAACTGTGGTCCCAGCTGCCTTCAGGTCATTTGCTAACTCCTGCCGAGTGGTTGCAGGACGATTTCTGACTGTTCTCAGCATCATTGCCACCCCACGAGGCGAAATCTTCTTTGGAGCACCGGGCCGAGGTCTGTTGATTGTCATGTTATACTCTTTAAACTTTCTGATAATTGCACCAATAGTTGTTACTTTCACATCCAACACCTTACTAATCTTTTTGTAGCCCATTCCAGCTTTGTGAAGGTCAACAATTCTGACTCTGAGGTCCTGTGACAGCTCTTTGGTTTTACCCATGTTGGAGACTTGAAATCTGTGTGATCTGTCTGATTCTGTGGACAGGTGTTTTTCACACAAGTGATTAGTGAGAACAGGTGGCTTCAGGTCAGGTAACAAGTTGATTGGGAGTGTCTAACTGGTCTGTAAAAGCCAGAACTGCTAATGAATACTAAGGGATCAAATACTTATTTCACTCTATGAAATACAAATCAATTAATATATATTCCTTAGATTTATTTTCTGGATTTTCTTTTTAATATTCTGTCTCTCCATGTAAGAATACATCTACCATTAAAAGTATAGAATGATCATGTCTTTATTAGTGGGCCAACGAAGAAAATCAACAAGGGATCAAATACTTCTTGGACTCACTGTATATCTTAATTAAAATATTTATTTAGTGCCTAATGTGGTGTATTACAGATTTACACATGTATCACTTTGCATCACTTATATCAAGCCCACCTTTTGAAATAAGCTTCTCTTCTGTAAAAAAAAAAGAAAATCGAGAATCGAATCGAATCGTGACCCTAAAATCTGAAATAAAATCGAATCGAGGATTTAGAGAATCGTGACACCCCTATTTAATACTAATCTGATTTACTGTAGGATCAGTAGTAGAGCTAATATCTGAACGTGTTCTGCTTCACTCTGGATTGTTTAACCGTACTCTCTGTTCCTGCTGTGTTTTGCTCCAGATGACTTCGAATCCAAGTATTCTTTCCATCCTCTGGACGACTTCCCCCCACCGGAGGAGTACAGACACTTCACTAAAATCTATCCCAGCAAAGCCAACAGAGGTGAGACCCACAATGCATTACAGTATGTAGTTTATTTGGCCAGTTTATTGAAAACACCTTTCTTTTAGTAGAACGCACTGCTGCACTGTTTATGAATGCTGATGTGGATGTATGGATGCTGATGCTGGTATTGATGCTGATGTGGGTGGATGGATGCTGATGCTGATGCTGGTACTGATGCTGATGTGGGTGGATGGATGCTGGTACTGATGCTGATGTGGGTGGATGGATGCTGATACTGATGCTGGTACTGATGCTGATGTGGGTGGAAGGATGCTGATACTGATGCTGGTACTGATACTGATGTGGGTGGATGGATGCTGATACTGATGCTGGTACTGATGTTGATGTGGGTGGATGGATGCTGATACTGATGCTGGTACTGATGCTGATGTGGGTGGGTGGATGGATGCTGATACTGATGCTGGTACTGATGCTGATGTGGGTGGAAGGATGCTGATACTGATGCTGGTACTGATGCTGATGTGGGTGGGTGGATGGATGCTGATACTGATGCTGGTACTGATGCTGATGTGGGTGGGTGGATGGATGCTGATACTGATGCTGGTACTGATGCTGATGTGGGTGGATGGATGCTGGTACTGGTACTGATGTGGGTGGATGGATGCTGATACTGGTACTGATGCTGATGTGGGTGGATGGATACTGATGCTGATGCTGATATGGGTGGGTGGATGCTGATACTGGTACTGATACTAATATGGATGGATGCTGGTACTGGTACTGACGCTAATGTGGGTGGATGGATGCTGATACGGATGCTGATACTGATACTGATGTGGGTGGATGGATGCTGATACTGGTACTGGTACTGATGCTAATGTGGGTGGATGGATGCTGATACTGATACTGATACTGATGTGGGTGGATGGATGCTGATACTGGTACTGGTACTGATGCTAATGTGGGTGGATGGATGCTGATACTGGTACTGGTACTGATGCTAATGTGGGGGGATGGATGCTGATACTGGTACTGATGCTGATGCTGATGTGGGTGGATGGATGCTGGTACTGGTACTGATGCTAATGTGGGGGGATGGATGCTGATACTGGTACTGATGCTGATGTGGGTGGATGGATGGATACTGATGCTGAAACTGGTACTGATGCTGATGTGGATGCATGGATACTGATGCTGTTACTAATACTAATGCTGAAGTGGATGGGTGGATGGATGGATGGATGGTTGCTGATGCTGGTACTCATACTAATATGGATGGGTGGTTGCTGATACAGATATTGATCTGTATTGATGCTGATAAATAATGCTGATCGTGATGCTGATGTATGGATGCTGATGCTGGTACTGATACTGAAGTGAATGGATGCTGATGTGGGTGGATGGATGGATGGATGGATGGATGGATGGATGGATGGATGGATGGATGGATGGATGGATGGATGCGTGCTGATACTGATGTGGATGGATGCTGATGCTGAAGATACTTGTGTGGATGGATGGATGGATGGATGGATGGATACTGATGATAGTACTAATACTAATGTTGATGTGGGTGGATTAATGCTGATTCTGGTACTGAGATGGATGGATGGATGGATTCTGATAATACTGATATGGCTAAATGGATGCTAATGCTAATTAATGAATGGATGCTGATGCTAATTGATTAATAGATAGATACTAATGCTGATGGATGGATGGATGGATGGATAGATGCTAACGGTAGAAGCTAACTGTATGTGTGTTTTGTGTTTCTACAGTGATGAGGGGGGCTCCTCCTCTTCCGCCGGTGGGCAGGTGAACACAGACCTGGCGTGGTGCCACGTGGGAGGCAAGGGTTACACAATTATACAAACACACACTACACACACACACACCACATTACACACACACACACACACTAAACTACACAATGCCTGCACCTTATTAACACCCTCTCTCTCTCCTCGCTGGACTACTACATTCCATTTCAATCGGGTGAACTCCTCCTCCTCCTCCATCACACAGCAGCTTCAGGACTTCACTCCACTGGGGAAAGAGTAGCAGGAAACTGTGTACAGTGTTTCATTCCTTAACCTGGAATGGCCAGTTTTTTATTTTAGTTTTTTCTCGACATGTTTAATTCCGTTATGTATAAGTTTAAAGGCCCTTTCACACCACGTACCGACATAACATAGTGGAACCTAGGGACTAGACACTCCATATTTCTCATAAATGTCCATTCTTTCTGTTTCTCTGCTCATTATGCTTTTTTCTCCCTTTTTAAGCTCTCTTTAAATGGCTCATCCTTCACACAAGCTCATTACTAGGAGTGTAAATCATGGGGCATCTCAAGATATGATATATGTTGCCCACAATAACTGATATTATGATGCTGTGATTTTGTGATCACAAAAATATATGACTAAATATATCGCAAATATATCACAATTCTCTACGATACTTGACAGCATCTGTGTTACTGAAGAGGTTAAAATATTTCTAAGTAAGCAAATAACAGGAATTATAGATTTATTGGTGTCAGTTTCACAATATTTGTGATATCAGGTTTACCCTATTCATTTGATTAGTGCCAATACACTTAAAGCAAGCCTCAAATATATTGATAATTGATGCCACAAATCAATACAAATGTATGGAAAACAATGTAATATATTGTGATCTCCATTTGTTGTGCCATCTCTACTCATTACCAAGAGAAACTATAATTCATGGTTTTACGATAAAATGCTCCTAGACAAACTATATAAAATATTTATATAACAGGGATGTGTAATGTACGTTAGAGGTGGGCAATATGACTCTAAGATACTATCACGATATTTCATGGGTTTTTTTTTGTGGCGATATGATAAAATGCTACTATGCTACTGCAACAACAACTAAAAAAATTAACTATATTATTGCATATAGTTGTAACAGACGTCAATGTTTCAGAATGTCATGAGACTAATAATACTAATAATGCACTTCAAATATCTCCATATATCCAGGATTAAAGTAAAATAAATGATACTGGACAGATATAATCTGGCTCTATTAGATATATAATGGGAAATGAGACCAGTGTGAATTTTTATTATTTAATCTTTTTTTGTTGCTAAAAACAGTAAAATATGAATAAAAATAGTACCGTAATGTGATAATTAGGGATGGGTGATATGGCACCATATTTCAGAGTATAATATCATTCACGATATTCAAAAATATTGGTGATATTATTGCGTACAATACGATATAGCACACTTCTAACGTACGTAATTCCCCATCTTTCTAGATCCAATGGAGTATTCACTTTTTTTTTTTTTTTTTTTTTTTTTAACTTTTCAAACACATTTTTAAATATTAAACATGTTGCTTCTTATATAATTAAGCTTTTCTTCACTGCTGCTTCCTTCAGGCTCATTTGTTTGGTCTGCAAACCTGATAAACCTGATAGCTGAGCTCTGGTGCTCAGTGGATCTCAGTGCTGATTGGTCAGCCCCGTTTTAACTACATGTCTGAAAGGCATTATTTAATATGCATGAGAATCAGACGTGGTGTGAGAGGGCCTTAACTCTGCGATCTGCAGAGCGGTAAAGATTCTGCACACACTACTAATATGGGTTTGGGTTGTTCCTGGAGAAATAATAGTGAATATTGTTTGGCGTATCGCTCTTGGCTCATGTTTTCTTTATTGTAATCCTTATTAACACTGTTTGTTTCTTTAGAATCTGAGATTGATGCACTGTGAAAATGCCATTGACTCTTAAAGGCGGAGGGACTTGTGTTGTGTCCTTCTGATTAAGTACAAACTGGAAATGTAAACTAAGGACTGGAACTGCTTTAGCTTTTTAATTTTTTTTATTTTTATTTTTATTGGCTAGCTT